>NC_091984.1:115593895-115743709 GCF_044704955.1 Pristiophorus japonicus
AATATATAAACGATCAGAATATGGTTTTTATTGCATATTGCAACACTCATAAGAGAAAATAACAAAGCATGTCACACTACTAATACTAACCCTGTTAACAGTCTATTTGGACCTTATCAAATGCGGTAGAGAGGTTGAAGGAGGAGATGAAGCACAATCACAGGAGCAAAAATTCACAATAAATTCTGAAATAAATGACAGTGATAATTCATAGCATAAAACAATAGTAGAAGTATTCTATAAAGAATAATCAATACCTCACCTGCTTCACTATCACCTGAACCTCGAAACTCCGAACTAGAACACTGTCTTGAATGGTTCTATTGTATATGCTATTTGTTTATATGTTATACCCTGTATACTGTTTTAATTTTCTGTGAGGGCTTTAATTTTATGACCATTTTTACACAACGTCAGCTTTCACTGCAGATTGCAAGTGCCTATACACTTCATATTACTGAGATACGCATCCAACAGGACTACTGAATGATGGGTTATTACTTTGTACTTATCAAGAAATGACTCGCAGTTCTGTACTGAGGTCTAGCCAGAATGAGGAACTGCAAGAAATTAGTATTAGTTTTTTTTAAAGTACTGGAGAAATTAATGGGATTGAAAGCTGATAAATCCCCTGAACCTGATGGCCTGCATCCTAAGGTTTTGAAAGAGGTGGCTATAGAGATAGTGGATGCATCGGTTGTCTTCTTCCAAAATTCCATGGATTCTAGAATGGTTCCCATGGATTGGAAGGTATCAAATATAACCCCACTATTTAAGATGGGAGGGAGAGAGAAAACTGGGAACTACGGACCAGTTAGCCTGAGATCAGTAGTAGGGAAAATGCTAGAAGCTATTATTAAGGACGTGGTAACAGGGCACTTAGAAAATAATAATAGGATTGAGCAGAGTTAACATGGATTTATGAAAGGGAAATCATGTTTAACAAATCTGTTAGGGTTTTTTGAGGTTGTAACTAGCAGAATAGATAAGGGGGGGAACCAGTAGATGTGGTGTATTTGGATTTTCAGAAGGCATTCGATAAGGTGCCACATAAGAGGTTATTAAACAAAATTAGGGCTCAGGGGATTGGGGGTAATATACTGTCATGGATTGAGGATTGGTTAACGGACAGAGAATAGGAATAAATGGGTAATTTTTAACTTGGCAGGCTAACTGGAGGGGTACCGCAAGGATCGGTATTTGGGCTCAGCTATTCACAATCTGTATCAATGATTTGGATGATGGGACCAAATGTAATATATCTAAGTTTGTTGATGATACAAAGCTAGGTGGGAATTAAGTTGTGAGGAGAATGCAAAGAGGCTTCAAGGGGATATAGACAGGCTAAATGTGTGGGCAAGGACATGGCAAATGCAATATAATGTGGACAAATGTGGTTATCCACTTTGTCAGGAAAAATAGAAAAGCAGGGCATTTTTTAAATGGTGAGAGATTAGAACATGTTGGTATTCCTTGCTGGGTGCCTTTGTGCACAAATCACTGAAAGTTAACATGCAGGTACAGCAAGCAATTAAGAAAGCAAATGGTATGTTGGCTTTTATTACAAGAGGATTTGAGTATAAAAGTAAAGATGTCTTACTGCAATTATGTAGTGCCCTGGTGAGACCACACCTGGAGTATTGTTTACAGTTTTGGTCTCCTTGCCTAAGGAAGGATATACTTGCCATAGAGGGAGTGCAGCGAATGTTCACCAAACTTATTCCTGGGATGGGGAGCTGGGGGGATTGTCCTCTGAGGAGAGATTGCGTAGACTAGGCCTCATTAAAACCTACACATTTCTTACAGGGCTTGACACGGTAGATGCAGAGAGGATGTTTCCCATGGCTAGGGTGTTTAGAACCAGGTGTCACAGTCTCATAATAAGGGTTTGGCCACTTAGGACTGAGGTGAGGAGAAATTACTTGACCCAGTGTGGAGCATCTTTGGAATGCTGTACCCTGGAGGGCTGTGGATGCTCAGTCATTGAGTACATTCAAGACAGAGATCGTTTGATTTTTGGATACTAAGGGATATGGGGATAGTGCAGGAAAGTGGAGTTGAGGTAGAAGATCAGCCATGACCTTACTGAGCAGGCTTGAGGGGCCGAATGGCCTACTGCTCCTATTTCTTATTTTCTAGTGTTTTTAAGTAGCTGATTTTTGATGGATGCTTCAATTGGCCTCAATATCCCTGGGTGAGGGAAGGACAAAACTCTTTCAGCTTTTCCAACACCTGATCATTGTTCAGTGATCTCTGCTGAATAGTCCTCAAGTATGGACATCAGGCGAGAACAGGACAGGGCTTAGCTGTGATAGCACCCACAGTCAAGTACCAGGCAACATTCATTTTATCGTCTTAGATATAAAGAATGGCTATTTGGTTGAGGTACCAATGGACTTATTGCTGTCTACAAAACAATACCTCAGCATGAATTAGTACTTTGAAAGGAGGAGAAAATGAAAAATTGCAGTTGCTGACTTAGAATATGTTAAGACCAATAAATGTAGCATATAGCAGTAAACAAGAAGTTACTTGCCTGACTGTTTTTCCATTAGTTACATTTTCTTATATTGTTTCATCCAAGTATGTGAATTCACTCATACAACCTTAGTATCTCAGGGCTTTATTTTCTATCCTCTCTTGCGTTGTTCTTCAAAAGACATGAGCCTAAAATATTCCAATGCAGTGTTATCTGTTCCTTATCAATCTAATCAATGGAAAATGCTGCCATGGTTGCCTACAAAACCACAGTACATAAACGTAAAAAAAAGTAATTCATTGGCTGTGAAGCACATATTAGGGCTTCCTGATGATGTGAAAGGTGCTACTTAAATGCAGGTTCTTAAAAGTAATTGCAACAATGGTTTTGGGAAAAAATGGCCTGGACTTAAAAAAATCACATCATGAAATAGGAGATGAACAAAATTAAGTAGTTATTTAGTTGTAATTTTCTTTTTCAGAACCAAGTTGTACAAAACTGTGTAGTTATATTTTCCAAAACCTACTGCCCTTACTGTAGTAAAGCAAAGAACCTTTTCGAAGAACTAGGAGTCAATTTTGTGGCGATTGAGCTGGATAAGCGCAAGGATGGCAACTACATACAAAAAGTTCTTCATGAATTGACTGGCGTTAATACAGTAAGTTACCAATGTTTGTACTTTCTCCACCTTCCCAAGTTAAATGAGGTCCCAATTTATGGTTCTCCAGGGAATCAAAAATAAGATACAAGGATCAAGGTAAACAAATCCTCACTGGAAAACACATTTCAATGTATTTCTTTTTTATTAGTTCATGGGATATGGGCATCGCTGGCAAGGCCAGCATTTATTGACCATCCCTAATTGCCCTTCAGAAGATGGTGGTGAGCTGCCATTTTGAACCTCTGCAGTCCATGTGGTGAAGGTATTCCCACAGTGCTGTTGGGGAGGGAGTTCCAGGATTTAGACCCAGCAATGATGAAGGAACGGTGATATACCTCCAAGTCAGGATGGTGTGTGACTTGGAGGGGAACGTGGAGGTGGTGATGTTCCCATGCACCTGCTGCCCTTGTCCTTCTAGCTGGTAGAGGTTACAGGTTTGGGAGGTGCTGCCAAAGAATCCGTGGCAAATTGCTGCAGTGCATCTTGTAAATGGTACACACTGCAGCCACAGTATGACGGTGGTGGAGGGAGTCAATGTTTAAGGTGGTGGATCGGGTGCCAATTAAGCGGGCTGCTCTGTCCTGGATGGTGTTAAGCTTCTCGAGTGTTGTTAGAGCTGCACTCATCCAGGCAAGTGGAGAGTATTCCATCACACTCCTGACTTGTGCCTTGTAGATGGTGGAAAGGCTTTGGGGAATCAGGAGGTGAGACAGTCGCTGCAGAATACTCAGCCTTTGACCTGCTCTTGTTGCTACAATATTTATGTAGCTGGTCCAGTTAAGTCTCTGGTCAATGGTGCGCCCCCCCCCCCCCCCAACCACAGGATGTTGATGGTGGGGGATTCGGCAATGGTAATGCCGTTGAATGTCAAGGGGTGGTGGTTAGACTCTCACTTGTTGGCATGAATGTTACTTGCCACTTATTAGCCCAAGCCTGAATGTCGTCCAGGTCTTGCTGCCAGCGGGCATGGACTGTTCCATTATCTGAGGAGTTGCGAATTGCACTGAACACTGTGCAGTCATCAGCGAACATGCCCACTTCTGACCTCGTGATGGAGGGAAGGTGTTGATGAAGCAGTTGAAGATGGTTGGGCCTATGATACTGCCCTGAGGAACTCCTGCAGCGATGTCTTGGGGCTGTGATGATTGACCTCCAACCACCACAACCATCTTCCTTTGTGCTAGGTATGACTCTAGCCTGTGGTGAGTTTTCCCCCGATTCCCATTGACTTCAGTTTTACTAGGGCTCCTTGATGCCACACTCTGTTAAATGCTGCCTTGATGTCACAACCTCTTTTGCCCATGTTTGGACCAAGGCTGTAATGAGGTCTGGAGCCGAGTGATCCTGGTGGAACCAAAACTGTGCATCGGTAAGCAGGTTATTGATGCGTAAGTACCGCTTGATAGCATTGTCATTTTGCTGATGATTGACAGTGCACTGATTGGCTGGTTTGGAATTGACCTTTTTGTGGACAGAACATACCTGGGCAGTTTTCCACATTGTCGGATAGATGCCAGTGTTATAGCTGTACTGGACCAGCTTGACTAGAGGCATGGCTAGTTCTGGAGCACAAGTCTTCAGCATGACAGCCGAGATGTTGTCGGGGTTCATAGCCTTTGCTGTATCCAGTGCACTCAGCCATTTCTTGATATCACGTAGAGTGAATCGAATTGGCTGAAGACTGGCTTCTGTGATGGTGGGGACTTCAGAAGGATGCCGATAAGGATCATCCACTCAGCTCTTCTGGCTGAAGATGGTTGCAAACACTTTAACTTTGTCTTCTGCACTCAGGTGCTGGGCTCCGCCATCATTGAGGTTCCTCTTCCCGTTAGTTGTTTAATGGTCCACCACCATTCACGACTGGATGTGGCAGGACTGCAGAGCTTTGATCTGATCCATTGATTGTGGGATTGCTTATCACTGTCTATGGCATGCTGCTTCCACTTTTTAAGCATGCGTGTGGTCCTGTGTTGCAGCTTCCTCAGATTGGCATCTCATTTTTAGGTACACCTGGTGCTGATCCTGGCATACTCTTCTAGACTCCTTATTGAAACAGGGTTGGTCCCCTACTTGATGGTAATGGTGGAGTGAGGGATATGCCGGGCCAAGAGGTTACAGATTGTGGTGCAATGCAATTCTGCTGCTGCTAGATCTGTTCTGAAGCTATCCTATTTAGCACAGTGGTAGTGCCACACAACACGATGGAGCGTGTCCTCAGTGCGAAGACGGGACTTCGTCTCCCTAATGACTGTAGTAGTCACTGCTACCAATGCTGTCATGCATCTTCGACAGGTAGATTGGTGAGGACAAGGTGTAGTAGGTCTTTCCCTCATGTTGGTTTTCTCACCAGCTGCCGCAGGCCCAGTCTGGCAACTGTCCTTCAGGACTCGGCCAGCTCAGTCAGCAGTGGTGCTACCAAGCCACCCTTGTTGATGGACATGAAAGTTCCTCACCCAGAGTACATTCTGTGCCCTTGCTACTCTCAGTGCTTCTTCCAGACTTTAGGGCACTGTATTAAAACATATATCCACAATAGAGTTAAATAGAAAAAAAAGTTAACTGAGCTCAGCCAGGATAAGGAGTGGGTGCTACAGTTGGCATTAACACCTCTGGGTTAAAAGAGGGGAATTGGCTTGGAGCTCCCCTTCCTGTTTGCTGTCTGGTGACCCATTTGGACATGAATGGATGTTGGATGTAGTTAGGTCTGGCTCAGCAATAATGTGTCACCCAATCTAATGGCTTACTGGCATTCATTAGCAAATCTCACATATTAAGTCACGTGTAGCCATTTGGTGGAGGTATTGGAAGACAACCAAAGTTGTACCCCATTAGGGACTCCGGTTCTGGAAAGCAAGGGAAGGAGAGAAAGTTTGTAGGAAAAAAAAAATTAGAACGGATGAGTCATCAGGGGACAAAACTTTCATGGAAGGCCTTTGGGTGATGTGAAGAAGTATATTGAAAAAGTATGAAAACTTAGGATGTACTACATCAAGTGTTTATTGCTATTTTGTAAATATCAGAACCCTGCAAATACTCTAGTATGCTAATACAGGTAGTAAAATATTAGAGGTAACAGGGGAAACCAAATTGAACTTATAAGAGCTTTCTGTTTCTTTATTTTGCACAGGTTCCAAGAGTATATGTGAATGGAAAATGCATTGGTGGTGCTGCAGACACATACAAGCTCCACTCAAATGGTAAACTACTGCCTTTAGTGTTACGGTGTTCTCCACCTTGCGAATTGGACGAAAGCCATTACTGTCGTCCTTCTGAGTAATATTGAATGCATGCATTCTTTTAACTGCCTGTTACTTTTGAAATAAATCATGTAGTTTCAGTGTTTGAGTTGTGCAGGATTTCATGTTCAACTTCATTCCTTTCCTATATTTAATACGTTGTTTTTGCACAGTGTTCATTCCACTTAGCCATCTCCTGTATCATGTGAACCTCTCTCCAACAGAGCAGTTGGACAGACAACTTGGTTTGGCCTTAGTCAGCACCATCTCCTGTATCATGTACATCTATCTCCAACAGAGCAGTTGGATAGACAACTTGGTCAGGCCTTTGTCAGTACCATCTTGAACTGGCCATTGGGAATGTGCACAAGAACAACTGGGGTTGACTCTTTCCATACTTTGGGGAGACTCCTTATCCTACTCAGTCTGGCTGTGGTTAGGAAACCACCATCTTGTTAATCATATCAAAGAACTCCTGCTCTGCAGCACCATGCTGCAGTGTGTTAATGAATCAAAGTACTGTATAACAGAGATGGACATTATTTTAATTCTACAGTCTCTGACTTGTCTAGCTGTTTGACCGACATCCAGTCCTGAATGAGCAGAAGTTTCCTCCAACTAAATATTGGGAAGAGCAAAGCCATTGTCTTCAATCCTCGCCACAAACCCTGTTCCCTAGCCACCGACTCCAACCCTCTCCCTGGTCACTGTCTGAGGCTGAACCAGACTGTTTGCAACCTTGGCATCCTATGACCCTGAGATAAGCTTCCAACCACGTATCTGCTCAATCACCAAGATTGCCTAGTACTACCATCTCCATAACATGACCCGTCTCCGTCCTTGCCTCAGCTCATCTGCTGCTGAAATCCTCATCCATGCCTTTGTTACTTCTAGACTTGACTATTCCAATGCTCTCTTGGCCAGTCTCCCATCTCCCACCTTCCATCTTCCATAAACGTGAACGCATCCAAAATCCTGCTGCCCATCTCTTACCTCGCACGAAGTCCCATTCACCCATCACCATTATGCTCACTGACCTACATTGACTTCCGGTGCAGCAACGCTTCTATTTTAAAATTCTCGGCCTTGTTTTCAAATCCCTCCATGTCCTCACCCCTCCCTCTTTTTTTAACCTCCTTCAGCCCTACAACACTTTGAGATGTCCGCCTCTTGCGCATCCCCAATTTGAATTGCTCTACCATTGGTGGCTGTGCATTCAGCTGCATGGGCCCTAAGCTCTGGAATTTCCTTCCTAAACCTCTGCACCTTGCTACCTCTCTCTCCTTTAAGACTCTTCTTAAACCCTACCTCTTTGACCAAGTTTTCGGTCACCTGTCCTAATATCCTTATGTGGCTCGATACGCCTTGGGATGTTTTACGAAGTTAAAGCTGCCATGTAAATTTAGGAGCAGAATGAAAAGGTCAAATACTAATACGGTTACTGCTGCAGATCAAGCTCAGTTTTTTCTATTACCCTGCTCTGATTATTCTTATCTTACCTCTCCTCTTTGGAATAATATGCCCCAAACACTAAGAGGTGTATTGGAAAGCAAATACTGCGGTGCTAATCCATGTTACACATGCCACAGGAATGAAGCCACAATTCACCTATTGTGTCCATCCCATCCATAGAGTGCATGGGCAAAGCAATTCTCTTCAGGTCTGTATCCCTCTACAAATAAACCTTAGTGCTTGTTTTTTTTTAATGACCTTATTAACCTGTATCATTACTTTTAGTGACTTGTGTATTTGTTCTCTGAGATCCCTTTGCTCCTCGACACGATTTAGATTCTATGGAAATTGCCCCTCCCCTTAAGGCCTATTACCCCCGCAAATCGGCGGCCACACTATGGAGTGGACTGGCCACTGACTTTTCGTGGAATGGCCGCTGCTAGCTCAATTGCCCTCCTGAGTTTTCCCAATGGTGTCCTGATCCGATTTAACCCCCACCGCTCCACTGCTGCCGATCCATGGTAAGCATGTCATCACCATATGCACCGCCGACCTAAGCCCCCCGACGGCAACAATCCCCTCTGAAAATCTTTGGTCTGCCTGGTGGTACAAAAACAAGTTTTCACCCAGTGGTCCAGTGAGGCTATGGCATTCTACAGCAGCGGTGTAGCTTCCGTTAAAGGGGAGGACGCACTGCCGCCGCCACCATGTTTTGTCGGCCAACTGCCAGGTCGGCTCGACAATTATGCCCCCGGGTTCGGCCAGGCAACCTGGCACCCCCTCTTGGGTGCCAGGCCACTGGCCCAGCCAAAACCCTCCCTGGTGTCCTAGTGGGCCGAAGTTTAAAAATCGCGGAGGCTCTCCCCTTTTAAGTGAAGGAGAGAGCCGTGGTGACGTGGCATCGCGATGACATCTTTGCGGCGGTTACTCAGCAGCGCCCCCAACTTCCGCCCTTCAGTTCTGTCACCGCCGTGTTTTTGCCCCTCAGGTGTTGTCACCGCTCCCATTATGACCGACTTCCGGATCAAACCAAAAATAACAAAGAACCGAATGTCGTGTAAGAGGCGACCTGGTAGCTGTGGTAGGAAACATCGAAACTGGGTGCGTGCGCCCCGTTTCGGGCGGGGGGCAATTTCAACCCTTTAATTTCCAAGTACCACCCCAAGTGGAGATGCTTCATATGTGAATTATACAGTGATTGTTGATAAGCTGTTCAATCAGCCATCATAGCCAATTGTAGTCCTCCGCATACCCAGTGTCCATGTGCAATTTCAGCAGGGGCTGCTGGACAGCAACAAGGATCAGGAAGTCTGGTTGATAGTTCTTCCCTGACCCTCCTTATTCTGGAGACATTAAATTAACTTAATGACTTGGATAAAGGGACAGAGTGTCAAATTGTAGCCAAGTTTGCTGACGATACAAAGATAGGTGGGAAAGCAAGTTGTGAGGTCACAAAGGGCTAGACTTTTGGCACATCATTGCCCATTTAGCACCCATATAAGAGCTGAGATGCAGGCTATCGTCCATATTTGATAAAAAGTGGAAACTAGCGCCCAATTATAGCCCATTTATCACCGTGCCATGCAAGGCTGAGAATAGTGCTTATAATGGAAACTTGCGCCCGATTATGGCCCAGATTATTGCCGAGGGCTACTTTCGGCATTTCTCCCACAATTCGTCCAAATGATCGCCGGCCCAAAAATATGCTGAAGAAAAGCTGCAGTAACTCGGCACTACGGTGAAGGTCTGAAGTAAAAGGCTGTCAGGAGAATTAATCTGTGAGTGATGTTAAGGGCATTTTTGACTCTTTCCAATCATCTAATCATTTTGTGTTTGTTGAGGACAAATTAAGGGCATTCATAGTGATTTATAATGATGGAAGGGCCTGTAATTTCTCAATCAGTATTGATCACTAATCACATGCTGCAGAATAGAGATGGGAGAATAAAATGAGAAAAGTTACATACAAGTGCATTGTTGTAATGTCAGGGTTAATATTAATCATGGATTTTTTTTCTCCCTCTGGTCCACAGTACAAGTAAAAGCAGAACTAGGGTATGTCATCCCATGAGGAAGGAAATGGAGTTCAACTCAGCTGCCTGATAGATTTTATTTTATGAAGCAACAGGGACTAGAATAAAAGAAAGGTTCTATTATGTTATTGATGGGGACCAGGTCCCCTGTTCTCTCTGTCAACCTCCGTGGGACAAGTTCTTTGGCTGGAAAAAAAAATGCGCAAGCGCAGAATGACCGTTGCTATGGATGCCAGCCTTGCATGACTGAATACATCGCTAGGCCCATTTCACATCGCTAAGGCTATCGCCCAAATTAAAAAGGCGAAACTAGCGGTTTTTAAAATGGGCGATATTCCAGTGATCCTGAAAAATAAAAAATACATTAAGGCCAGAAATATTGCCCATTTTTGGGCGATAGTGACCATAGTGGAAGTCGAGCCAAAGTCTGCAAAGGGATACAGATAGGTTAAGTGAGTGGGAAAAAATTTGGCAGGTGGAGTATAATGTGGAAAAATGTGAGGTTTTGGTAGGAAAAATAATAAAACAAAATATTTAAATGGAGAGAGACTACAGAATGCTGCGGTACAGAGGGCTCTGGGTGTCCTCGTACATGAAACACAAAATGTTAGCATGCAGGTACAGCAAGTAATGAGGAAGGCAAATGGAATGTTGACGTTTATTGCAAGGGTGATGGAGTATAAAAGAAGGGAAGTCTTACTACAACTATACAGGGTGTTGGTGAGATCACACCTAGCGTACTGCGTACATCTTGGTCTCCTTATTTAAGGAGGGATATACTTGCATAGGAGGCAGTTCAGAGAAGGTTCACTAGGTTGATTCCTGGGATGGAGGGGTTGTCTTATGAGGAAAGATTGAGCAGGTTGGGTCTGTACTCATTGGAGTTTAGAAGCATGGGAGGTGATCTTATTGAAACATAAGATTCTGAGAGGGCTTGACAGGGTAGATGCAGAGAGGATGATTCCTCTCATGGGGGAATCTAGAACTAGGGGGTATAGTTTCAGAATAAGGGGTCGCCCATTTAAGACCGAGATGAAGAGGAATTTCTTCTTTGAGGGTCATGAATCTTTGGAGTTCTCTAGCCCAGAGAGCTGTGGAAGCTGAATCATGGAATGTATTCAAGGCTGAGATAGACTGATTCTTGAACTATAGGGGAGTCAAGGGTTATGGGGAACAGGCAGGGAAGTGGAGTTGAAGACAAGATCTGATCGGCCATGATCTTATTGAATGGTGGAGCAGGCTTGAAGGGCTGTGTGGCCTACTCCTGCTCCTATTTCTTATGTTCTTATTAACTTGTACTGGCCCTACTCATGTGATTGGCCAGCTTGACACAGCAGGAATTAAACTGGAAATGTTTGGATTTTACAAGGTTACACCCTGCAGTGCAGTGCATTAACCCATGAGGGGAGGGGGAATGATCAAATACAGGTCTCTTAAATCAAATTACAACTTGCATGGTAAAATGATTGTGTTACATTTGTGAAGTAATACTGTGCAAGGACTTTCACTTTTGCCATTTTATCATTTTAACAATACAACCATGCTGAGAAAAGGCTGAGTACTTGATAAGAAGTGGTCACCTGGTCCTCCCAGTCCACTCATCATATGCATTCTAATCATGACACTAAAGTCCATGTCATCCCTTGACATAAAAGAGCTTGTAAATAGACCTGTAAGGTATTTGCCTTTATAAGCCTGGTTTCACAATATTTGATAGCTACATAGCTCCAAAACTTGTAATCAGAATTATTGAAAGATTTGTGCACTATCATTTACATCTGGAAAAATATTTTAAATAAACAGATGAGAAAAAAATTAGAATGCCTTTAACATCCATCGCAGTTTAAGGTGACATGTATGCATGAGACTGAGATGTGTAGATAATCTTTCATAGATTACATTGGTGACAAGTTAACACACTGCCACTTTGTACAATTATATATTGTTTGTATTAAGTATATGAAGGCTTTAATTTCATGCTTTTGTGTTTGCCAAATAAACAAGACTGGCACATCTTGAGCAATGGGAACCAGATCACTATCTGAGAATGTCACGTAGGCTCAGGAATTTTGAAGATCAAAGGGGGAGAAATTCGGTTGAATAGCGCCTCGGCGTCCTGGAGGAGCAGTAATGCGTCTCGAATTGCTTGAGCGCCCCGCCAGGAAATTTGCTTCCGGTTTACGGGCGGCGCAAATCGCTACCGCCTTGCCGCTTACTTTCAGTCAGAGCATGACAACAGTCCTCGTGCAACAACTTGCTAGCGCCCCGCTCACAAAATTAAGTGTGGCCGCCTCATTTAGCGTCCGCCAGTACCATGCCGGAGAAACCAGGTGGTTCCACCTGCACTCGATAAATGCAGGTTATTTAAAGGGAGGGGGAAGAACATCGCAGGTCACATTGAGTGCAAGGTTTTGACAGGATGGTGCATGAACCTCTTGGCTTTGGAGCGGCAGATTTATCTGACATTACAGGATCGTTTCAACTTGAGTTGAACAATTTAATGGGTGGATTACTAGCTCACCAGCGTCGCCTTCCAAATGTTCTTGTTCGGCAGAAGGGCTGCTGGCCACGAATGAGGAGAGCCTGTAGATGTACGGGTAGGAGACCTTACCCCCACCCCCATGGGTTTACCGGCAGCAACACTCATACCTCAACCTGTCGGAGGCAGTGTGACAGAAGGCTGCGCTTCCGAAAGGAGGTGCTGACAGAGATATGCCATCTCCTATAGGCAGACCTGCAGCCTCGGCACCAAGACTGCGCTGCCCATCGCACTGGCCTTCTATGCCTCCGGCTCCTTCCAGGCTACATCAGGGGACACATACAGCGTCTCTCAATTTGCTGCTCATCGCTACATCCTTGACGTCACCCAGGCTCTCTACACCTGCTGAATGGACTTCATAATGTTCCCAATGAGCAGGGAGAAACAAAGTGAGCGGGCCTGTGGCTTTGCCAGGTTTGTGGGCTTCCCGAGTGTTCAACGAGCCATTGACTGCACACACGTGGCATTGCGAACATCATTCGAGAACGCCAAGGTATTCAGAAACCAAAAGGGATACCATTCCCTGAATGTGCAGCTGGTGTTCGACCACACACAGCACATCCTCGCAGTGAATGTCCGCTATCCTGGGAGCACAGATGATGCGTTCATCCTGCATGAGAGCACTGTGCAAGGATTGTTTCAGCCACCAGGGGAAGGGTGTGGCTGGCTGCTTGGGGCAAAGGATATGGCCTAGCCACTCCCTCGACAACCCCACCTGCAACATCATCGAGCACACAATAGGGGTGTTGAAGCAGCATTTCCAATGCCTGGACCATTCTGGAGGTAGCCTTCAATACTCCCCTCACCAGGTGTCGCTATTCATTATGGCGTGCTGCATACTGCACAACTTGGCCATAATGAGGGCCCAGGCATTGCCAGTGGGATTGCAGCCCCATCTCAGAAGGAGTAGTAAGTGGAGCAAGAGCCTGCTGAGGCGCGGAATGGGCAGCCAGACGAGGAGAGGAGCAGCATGCACGGAGAAGGCAGCACGGCAATGCTGTTGGTGCAAGGGCTACATCGCTTCTCTTGAATGGAGGAAGCTGAGGGATGCAGCTAATAATGACGGCACTATGTGCTATGAGACTGACACATCTCCATGCAATAGTGGAAGGCCGAGTAAACAAAGGCAAGAAACAAAAAGGGCCACACGACATCATAATTCTAAAAGGACAAAGGGTGTTAAAAAAAAAGCAAGCCTGAAGGCTTTGTGTCTTAATGCAAGCAGTATCCGTAATAAAGTGGATGAATTAACTGTGCAAATAGATGTTAACGGATATGATGTGATTGGGATTACAGAGACGTGGCTCCAGGATGATCAGGGCTGGGAACTCAACATCCATGGGTATTCAACATTCAGGAAGGATAGAATAAAAGGAAAAGGAGGTGGGGTAGCATTGCTGGTTAAAGAGGAGATTAATGCAATCGTTAGGAAGGACATTAGCTTGGATGATGTGGAATCTATATGGGTAGAGCTGCAGAACACCAAAGGGCAAAAAACGTTAGTGGGAGTTGTGTACAGACCTCCAAACAGTAGTAGTGATGTTGGGGAGGGCATCAAACAGGAAATTAGGGGTGCATGCAATAAAGGTGCAGCAGTTATCATGGGTGACTTTAATATGCATATAGATTGGGCTAACCAAACTGGAAGCAATACGGTGGAGGAGGATTTCCTGGAGTGCATAAGGGATGGTTTTCGAGACCAATATGTCGAGGAACCAACTAGGGGGAGGACATCTTTGACTGGGTGTTGTGTAATGAGAGAGGATTAATTAGCAATCTCGTTGTGCGAGGCCCTTTGGGGAAGAGTGACCATAATATGGTGGAATTCTACATTAGGATGGAGAATGAAACAGTTAATTCAGAGACCATGGTCCAGAACTTAAAGAAGTGTAACTTTGAAGGTATGAGGCGTGAATTGGCTAGGATAGATTGGCAAATGATACTTAAGGGGTTGACTGTGGCTAGGCAATGGCAGACATTTAGAGACCGCATGGGTGAACTACAACAATTGTACATCCCTGTCTGGCGTAAAAATAAAAAAGGGAAGGTGGCTCAACCATGGCTATCAAGGGAAATCAGGGATAGTATTAAAGCCAAGGAAGTGGCATACAAATTGGCCAGAAATAGCAGTGAACCTGGGGACTGGGAGAAATTTAGAACTCAGCAGAGGAGGACAAAGGGTTTGATTAGGGCAGGGAAAATAGAGTACGAGAGGAAGCTTGCAGGGAACATTAAGACGGACTGCAAAAGTTTCTATAGATATGTAAAGAGAAAAAGGTTAGTAAAGACAAACATAGGTCCCCTGCTGTCAGAATCAGGGGAAGTCATAACGGGGAACAAAGAAATGGCAGACCAATTGAACAAGTACTTTGGTTCAGTATTCACTAAGGAGGACACAAACAACCTTCCGGATATAAAAGGGGTCAGAGGGTCTAGTAAGAAGGAGGAACTGAGGAAAATCCTTAATAGTCGGTAAATTGTGTTGGGGAAATTGATGGGATTGAAGGCCGATAAATGCCCAGGGCCTGATGGACTGCATTCCAGAGTACTTAAGGAGGTGGCCTTGGAAATAGCGGATGAATTGACAGTCATTTTCCAACATTCCATTGACTCTGGATCAGTTCCTATCGAGTGGAGGGTAGCCAGTGCAACCCCACTTTTTAAAAAAGGAGGAAGAGAGAAAACAGGAAATTATAGACTGGTCAGCCTGACATCAGTAGTGGGTAAAATTATGGAATCAATTATTAAGGATGTCATAGCAGCGCATTTGGAAAGAGGTGACATGATCAGTCCAAGTCAGCATGGATTTGTGAAAGGGAAGTCATGCTTGACAAATCTTCTGGAATTTTTTGAGGATGTTTCCAGTAGAGTGGACAAGGGAGAACCAGTTAATGTGGTATATTTGGACTTTCAGAAGGCTTTCGACAAGGTCCCACACAAGAGATTAATGTGCAAAGTTAAAGCACATGGGATTGGGGGTAGTGTGCTGACATGGATTGAGAACTAGTTGTCAGACAGGAAGCAAAGAGTAGGAGTAAATGGGTACTTTTCAGAATGGCAGGCAGTGACTAGTGGGGTACCGCAAGGTTCTGTGCTGGGGCCCCAGCTGTTTACATTGTACATTAACGATTTAGACGAGGGGATTAAATGTAGTATCTCCAAATTTGCGGATGACACTAAGTTGGGTGGCAGTGTGAGCTGTGAGGAGGATGCTATGAGGCTGCAGAGTGACTTGGATAGGTTAGGTGAGTGGGCAAATGCATAGCAGATGAAGTGGATAAATGTGAGGTTATCCACTTTGGTGATAAAAAGAGAGACAGACTATTATCTGAATGGTGACAGATTAGGAAAAGGGGAGGTGCAATGAGACCTGGGTGTCGTGGTACATCAGTCATTGAAGGTAGGCATGCAGGTACAGCAGGCGGTTAAGAAAGCAAATGGCATGTTGGCCTTCATAGCGAGGGGATTTGAGTACAGGGGCAGGGAGGTGTTGCTACAGTTGTACAGGGCCTTGGTGAGGCCACACCTGGAGTATTGTGTACAGTTTTGGTCTCCTAACTTGAGGAAGGACATTCTTGCTATTGAGGGAGTGCAGCGAAGGTTCACCAGACTGATTCCCGGGATGGCGGGACTGACATATCAAGAAAGACTGGATCAACTGGGCTTGTATTCACTGGAGTTCAGAAGAATGAGAGGGGATCTCATAGAAACGTTTAAAATTCTGACGGGTTTCGACAGGTTAGATGCAGGAAGAATGTTTCCAATGTTGGGGAAGTCCAGAACCAGGGGTCACAGTCTAAGGCTAAGGGGTAAGCCATTTAGGACCGAGATGAGGAGAAACTTCTTCACCCAGAGAGTGGTGAACCTGTGGAATTCTCTACCACAGAAAGTTGTTGAGGCCAATTCACTAAGTATATTCAAAAAGGAGTTAGATGTAGTCCTTACTACTCGGGGGATCAAGGGGTATGGCGAGAAAGCAGGAATGGGGTACTGAAGTTGCATGTTCAGCCATGAACTCATTGAATGGCGGTGCAGGCTCGAAGGGCTGAATGGCCTACTCCTGCGCCTATTTTCTATGTTTCTACACATTAATACACAAGACGGGAATGCAACCAGGTTAAATGAACATTTTATTAACTGCATCAAAAGTCTCGCATCAAACATCACACCAACAAATCCTCACCAGCAATGAATAAAAAATGTAACAAATGCCGCTTGAAACAGCATAACATACAATCAACTTCAGTAATTTGGGTAAAACGCCCCGGCCATTTGTAATTCCACACCATGTGCCATATTAGGACCAGACCCATCCACCAATAGCAGGCGTCAACCAACAGCAACGAGATATTTACAGGATGAGGACACCTGCCCATGGTGGGCAAAGTCTTTTATTCAGACTTGGTCTCGGATTTGCCACCCTTTTATCCCCCCTCCCACTTCTACTGCTCCTCAATGTGGGCTCAGTGCCTGTAGCAAGGCTGCTTGAGGGCTGCTGTATGAGTAAGTGAGACAGTAGAGACAGCCTAGCAGGACGCCCTGGATCAGCTCTGGGCTTGGAAGGCCCGGCTGCAGATTGCATCACCTCAGCATCGGCGACAGCAGTCTCGGATGGCTGATGTGTAGACCACGGCAGTTGCGAAGGTGGGGTAACAGTGGTGAGAGCTGGAATATTGTCATCTTGAGCAAGGACAACGCCTTCCATTTCCAGCGGCCCGCTGACACTCACCTGGGACAGAGCCTCAGCATCCGGAGCAATCTGTGGGAGCACAGATTGCTGGCCTGCTTCGGCACCGTCACTTCCCTTTGGACAGTGGGGAACATTGAGAGGATGGCAGCAGTCAGTGTTTGCATTGGCAGCGTGAGCCTGAAACGCAGCAGTCTGAGACTTGATGCTAGCAACTATTGACAGCATCATATCACGAAGTCCTTGCATGGCTTGGGCCTATGCTGTGATAGCTGCTGCCATGTCAAACATGGCACACGCCATCACCTCTGGCACTCCACAGTTGCTGGTTGAGTCCATCTCCCTCTGTAAGAGGGCAAGGATGGGCTCGTTCGATTGCTGAGAGGCACAGGCAATGCTTGAGGCAGCCTCTCCCCAACCTCAGAACAAGTGCATCCATGCTCTGCGGGACCTTCTCCAATGCACCCATATGCTCGCGGTATATTTGCATGGACTCTCTGAACAGAGCCTCCAAGTCCAGGTCCACATCTGACTATCTCTGAGCAGGACTCATGGGCCAACACCCTCCAGGGAGATGACCGCTGAGCTTCAACTCACGCTGGGCGTTGCTGCAGGCCACTGGGGTCAGGAGCTTCAGGCTTTTCAAAACCCAGGAATGTTGACTCTTCCACCGAGGTGGTGTCCCCACTTGGTGCAACTGATGGAGCGTCCCGCTCCATCACCACACTTTCATCACCTTCTTCACCATCTCTCTCATCGGTCGAAGTGCACAGCTCATGGGCAGGCTGCCGTGCTTCTGGCTCCTCATCAGTAAGCACAAAGCAACAGAAGTGTGGTTAGCAGCAGGGGAGGGGGCATGAAGGGAAGAAGAAGGTGGCATTGGACATTAATATGTAAAGGGGGTGCGGCATTTGCTATCAAGGGTCAAAGATACCTCACAAATCCCAAAGGGCATTTACATACCGTCACTGTCCACAGGGGGCTCTGCTTCACCGGCCACTACTGCACCAACTGGTGTGCCCATGAATGGGTGCACGCCACCTCAGTGAGGTCTTGTATGTCAGGCTCCCCTCCTCCGGTGCGCAGCTGCTCTCTCCTCTTGTGAGCCAGTTTCGACTACAAAAGGAAACACTAGGTGTGAAAGAGTGTCCAGCTCATCGTGTGCCACATGCACCTTCCATAGTTGAATAGTTGCTAGTGCCGGACACTGTGCAGATGTCCATATTAATCTGTGTGGCTGTGCAGAGTGGTTGTGTGAATGGTGAGATTAGATGATAACCACCTAAGACTAGTGATGAGGCTGAAGTAATGGGGCTAAAATTCAGGTCGGAGGCTTCCTTCGGACGAACGCCTCCGACCCAAAAAATTTTTGTGAAAGTACCTGGTGGTCCCTGAGGCGCCCTCAGTTGTGGTCAGAGGCCTTCATTCCATGCGTAGCGTACAAGGAGAGGACTTCCCCGTATGTACGGAAAAGCTGGAGTCACGTGGGCCTGGACCACCAATCACTCTGCAGTATTCACATTGATAATAATGAGAACTCCGTTTTTACGAATTCCCATTATTATCAATGAGAATAACCCCCTAAAACAAGAAACACAACATAATAAATAAATAAAACACCTCACATATTTAAAATTAATTGAAATTAAAGTTAATTAAATGTTTTAGAAAAAATATATTTTTTGATTTTTTTTTAAATGTGTTTTAATACAGTTTAAGATAAGCTTACCTTAATGGACGGAGTTTTTAATATAAAAATGTGTTTTTAAATTTAATTTTTATATGTTTTAAAACTCTTACACTGGTAAAAGTAGGCTATGCGCTGCTTTCACCAGGCGTAAGAGTTTGAAGGACATTTGCTGGGCATAAGTTGGGCAAATAGCCCAATCTCACCCGCACAAATGTCCTTCTCCAGGGGAAGCGGAGGATCTGTCAAAACAAATCTTGACAGATCGGAAAAGCCGGTTTTCGGCGCATGTGCATTGCGCCCCAAAATCCGGCTTTTGCGAGGCCCCGCTAGGTCCGTCCACACTTCGTACGCACCCAGCGAGGCAAGAAGTTTAGCCCCATTATGAACACATCAATGGTGAAACGGTAGTGTGAGGAGGGGTGAGGCTGAGTAGGGAACAAGACGGTGAGCAATGCTTGGATGGGCATGGCATGGCTGGTCAACTGAGCCTGAACTCTTATGGTGGCTTCACCAACGAAGACCATGGCCTGGTACACATAGAGAAGGAGCAGGTACTGGAAATACTTTACATTGTGTGAGACAGTGAGGTTTGCATTATGGCATTGCAACGTTAAGGGAAAGGGCACTCACCCTGACGATCCTAATGAGGTCATTGAACTTCTTGCGACATTGTGTCACTATTCTGACCACCGTGTTCCTCGCAGAAACATGCTGGGCCACCTCCCTCCAAAGCCTTCGGAACACTTATGGAACGGGCCTTCTTTTACATGGAGGCTGCAGCACAGTCCACCTCCTCTCAATTGCCTCTATTAAGGTGTCAACGGCCGTGGCTGAGAAGCGATGGGCATGCTGGCACCCTTTCTGCTCCTCCATTTTCCCGCTCTACTAAGAGTGAATAGTTGAAACTGCGCATGCGCATATTTATCTGACCACACCTTTAAGAATCGGCTTTCCCCAGGATATATAGCAGAGTTCAGAGCATGCGCAACTCTTCTTCAAATTTAGCGCTGCGATTTTCGGTTCCACCACCAAAGGAGAAGTGTGGAATGTCTGAGTTGGCACTCCCTTTCCCTCTTGCTGCATTTCAACCTAATTTCCCAGTAGGCGGTGCAAACTTTTTGTGGGCACTATAGTTACCACCCCGGCAGGATTACTGCCTCAAAATCAGCGTTACCGAATTTCCAGACCAAAGTGTTTAAAGACAACAGCAATGTACAATTATTATAGTGCATTTAACATGGAAAACAAAATGTTATCCCAAAATGTAATCACAAACATGACACCAATCTAAAGAAGGAGATTTTAGGAGGGATGACCAAAAGCTTTGTCAAAGAAATCTGTTTTAAAAATGGTCTTCAAGGAGTTTAGGGAGGGAATTCCAGAGCCTGAGGCCTAAACAGCTGAAGGTAAGGTAATGGCAATGGCCAATGATAGGGAAAGAGGAAGGAGAGGAATGGACAGGAGCCCAGAGTCAGCAGAACGGAGAGGTCAGGGGAGGAAGTTATACAACTGGAGGAAATTATCGAGATAGGGTTGGGAGAGGGTAGGGTGCATGAAAGGATTTAAACATAAGACGAGAATTTTAAATTGAGGAGTTGGGGAAGCAGGACCCAATGTGGATCAGTGAGGACAGAAACAATGGGTGAGCAGGACTTGGTGAAAGATAGAACATGGGCACCAGAGCTAAAAAGTTTAGAGGGTGAAGATGACAAACATTTAATATTTACAATTAAATTTGAAGGACCTTATACTGGTGTTTGATCCATGTGCACTGAGCATTCATTGTGGGGTTTTCATGCTGTGCATATTCTGGAGTCCACTGGTGCATTTTTGTGTTTTCTTGTAAAACAAATCTTGATCCATTATTTAATGTCTAATATATGGAAAATCTGTCCTGAGTAAAATATGTTAATGTTGTGATATTCTGCATGACAGTTCGTAAGGCATTACTTTAAGGGTACATTTACACAAGTTTAGTGATTTCAGCTTCACACCAACGCTAAAATTGTGGAGTGTATATCAGATATTAAAGCCTGATTTGACTCCAGGGTAAAGTGGATTGACACTGCCGTCTCCAGAATTGCAAGTCAGGCCCCAACTCTAGCTTCAGACATTTATTCTATAACAGCACTGCTGGTGTAGAATAAAACCACTCCTCACCAATGCTATAATTATAGTCCAAGTTCAAATCTGGTGGAGTAGAATAACCATTTGTAGCATTACGGAAAAGTTAGTACAAATAAACCTGTTTTTATTTTACTTGGGGCTAAACTTTGTTCTGTGAGTCAAGCTTAAAGAAAGACGTTCACTGAATGGGAGAAGAATATTTCTTTAACTTTACACATAGAGGAAAGTATTCTGGATCGCTGAAAATTCATGAAAATGAAACAAAGTTATGGTAATCTATAAAACTAAACAAAATTACTCAGACGATGTATAAACCATCCATAATTCTAATCATGAAAATCTGCTGCTTGGAACTGAACAGTCCACATTTACTTCATAATGTCTTTGTAGTTGCCATCAATGACCAGCTGCACAGGAATGTGTGAAGAAACTGAATCAGTTTTCCTGATTGGTGTTGTTGTTACATCTTAATAATAGCAGCACAAGAACTGTTCTGTTAATTCAGTACACCTATTTTAATAAAAGTACGTTTCCATTTCATGTGTTTTTCTTTTACTTATACAAACCTTAATAAAATAAACTAAAAATAATACGCTAAAATAGTGCTTGAAAATCATAGAATCATTGAAATTTACAGCATGGAAGGAGGCCATTTCAGCCCACCGTGTCTGTGTCAGCCGAACAAGAGCTATCCAGCCTAATCCCACTTTCCAGCTCTTGGTCCGTAGCCCTGTAGGTTACGGCACTTTAAGTGCACATCCAAGTATTTTTTAAATGTGGTGAAGTTTTCTGCCTCTACCACTCTTTCAGGCAGTGAGTTCCAGACACCCACCACCCTCTCGGTAAAGAAATTTCCCCTCATATCTCCTCTATACCTAAATCATTATCATCATCATAGGCAGTCCCTCGAAATTGAGGAAGACTTGCTTCCACTCCAAAAATGAGTTCTCAGGCAACTGTACAGTCCCATACGGGAATTACAGTCTCTGTCACAGGTGGAACAAACAGTCATTGAAGGAAAGGCTGGTTGGGGGGTCTGGTTTGCCACATGCTCCTTCCGCTCTCTGCGCTTGGTTTCTGCATGCTCTCGGCAACGAGACTCGTGGTGCTCTACGCCCTCCCGGATGCTCTTCCTCCAATTAGGGTAGTCTTGGGCCAGGGACTCGCAGGTGCCAATGGGGATGTTGCACTTTATCAAGGAGGGTGTGTTTGAAACGTTTCCTCTGCCCACCTGGGACTCACCTGCCGTGTAGGAGTTCTGAATAGAGCTCTTGCTTTGGGAGTCTCGTGTCGGGCATATGGACAGAGTTGGTTGAGTGTGGTCAGTGCTTCGAAGCTGGGGATGTTGGCCTAATCGAGAACACTGACGTTGGTGCGTCTGTCCTCCCAGTGGATTTGCAGGATCTTGCGGAAGCAGCGCTGGTAGTATTTCTTCAGCGCTTTGAGGTGTCTGCTGTATATGGTCCATATCTCAGCCATATAGGAGGGCGGGTATCACTACAGCCATGTAGACCATAAGCTTGGTGCCAGATTTGAGCTCCTGGTCTTCGAGCACTCTCTTCCTCAGGCGAATGTTAACTATGACAACACTAAGAAGCAGAAAGTGTTGACCTTGAAATGAGCTTTCGACCACATATCCACAGCATATCTAAGACTGCTTATTTCCACCTCCGTAACATTGCCCGTCTCCAGCCTTGCCTCAGCTCATCCGCTGCTGAAGCCCTCATCCATGCCTTTATTACCTCTAGACTTGACTATTCCAACACACTCCTGGCTGGCCTCCCACATTCTACCCTATGAAAACTAGAAGTGATCCAAAACTCGGCTGCCCATGTCCTAACTCGTACCAAGTCCCGGTCACCCATCACCCCTGTGCTCGCTGACCGACATTGGCTTCCGGTTAAGCAACGCCTTGATTTCAAAATTCTCAACCTTATTTTCAAATCTCTCCATGGCCTCACCCCTCCCTATCTCTGTAATCTCCTCCAGCCCCACAACCCCCCCAAGATGTCTGCATTCATCTAATTCTGCCCTCTTGAGCATCCCTGATTATAATCGCTCAACCATTGGTGGCCGTGCCTTCTGTTGCCTCGGCCCCAAGCTCTGGAATTCCCTGCCTAAACCTCTCCATCTCTCTACCTCTCTTGCCTCCTTCAAGACACTCCTTAAAACATACCTCTTTGTCCAAGCTTTTGGTCACCTGCGCTAATTTCTACTTATGCGGCTTGGTGTTAAATTTTTTATCATGATACTCCTGTGAAGCGCCTTGGGACGTTCCACTATGTTACAGGCACTATATAAATACAAGTTGTTGTTATTGTTTTAATGACCTTTCACATTTGAAGGCATTTGAATATATCTAACGACTGTTAAGGCAGCTAATAGTTCTGTTCATATTTGTACAGTATTATTGTTGCATTTAGTTTGAAAAGTAATGTTAGCGACTAATTGCCTTGTTGAGATACAACATCCAACTTGCATAGAAAAAGCAGCTTTAGAAATTAACCTTTGTTTTAAATTGCTAGGAATCCACCATTGGATAGTCAAATACAAATCCAAAACATTATATGTGAAACACCTTTGTATTACCTTTGGGTTTCGTCAAATGTGTAAAATTGAAGAAAAGCAATGTTTGACTTTGTTCAGCATTTTACAAGAGCCAGTATTTGTCAGCGTGCATGCAATGGCCTTTAATATTAGATCCGAAATGCAGTCAGTTTTGTTGTCAGCATGAGCTATGTATTAAAAAAATTATTATATTTAAAATGTTTTGAAAATAATGAATACCTAGAGATGTAGGGCCCAATGCAATTTTTCTGGTGCTGAAGCTTAGTTTAAATATTCCACAATGTTGGGGCACCGGTGTCGACTACCAGCGCCAGAATGTTTGGCGCCATACATTCTGGTGCTGGTGTATGTTGAAAAGTACCATATGCACCATTTCGGGACATAAGGCCAAGTTTCCTCATTAGCGATATTTTTGAAATCGGCACACAGATACTAGAAACACAGTAAGAAAAAACCTTACCTGCAGTTAAAGAAAGCCGCACTGGCCTGCTCCTATCCCTGGCCGAAGGGACTCCCTGGCTATTTTGGATAAACTTTATGGAACTTTAAAAATAAAACAGCAACTTTATGAACTTTAAAAATAAAACAGATAAAAGAAAACTTACCATTAATGCTACTCCTTTCGATGATAGAACTGTAAACATTCAAATAAAAAATAAATTTTCACCACCTTTTCCATTGATGTCCAAGTGACCCAAAATGTTTTAAGAAGTTCCTGAAGTCCTGGGAAGCCGTCTAAATCCACACTGCAGGCAAAATCATCAGATAAATAGAAGTCTTCAACCGAAAAACATCAAGGGCAGCCTTCTCCCAATCCTCCACGCAGCCGACTTGACCCGCTGCTATCCCCGGCAGGTTCCTATACGCAAGCAACGCACATGCGCAGTGCTTTTTTTTTTCTTCTGTGCATACGTGTTGCCCATGCGCAATGAGTTGGTCGATTTTTGGGTGGGTTTTTAAGCGCATGCACTGTGCGTTTTAGATGCACACTCTTAAGCACCGCCCCCCCCAAGATCGACTCGGGTAGCGCCGGCACAACAGGGTGCGTATGTTTGCAGAAAACTTGCAATTTTTTTTTTCCAATGCAGACAGTCCACATCTGTCGAAGCATGCATACAAGTCAATGTACACCTTTATTTTTTCTTGGGGAAAATTTGGGCCCTATTCTGTACATTTTATTTTAATCTAATTGAATATAGCATAGGCAAATCAATTAAAAAATATATATTCAGTACTGGACTTGCAAATATTAAAGTCATCATACAATTTCATAGAGCCTTATTTTCTGAGTCAGGAATCAGGTATAATGAAACACAAATTCAAGTTTGCAAGTGGAGTCCTGCCATTTCTTGTTCTTATTTTGCACATTTATTACCATGAATGTACCAAGTAATGTATTTTGCGGAGATTACGTGATTCATTTGCATGGCCAAACATGTTAAAATTGTACAATATCAATTGATATATCTGATTATATGGCTTAAATCTCTAATGACACTATAATAAATGGGATGTGATCAGTTTGGTGCAAGCTGAATGGAGTTATCACTGGAAAATTGTCTCTAATGCATCTTTACAGCTGACAGATAGATGAGCTGAACCACGGGTTAGAAGTATGCAGGTTTGCACCCATGATTTACCAAACAGTAGGTTTCCAGTCTGAGCTGTGCCATCAAGGGGAGAAAATGGGCAGATTAGTCAGCTTGTCATTTCCATTCAGCATCTGAACAGAACATAGGTATATATAGCGCTAAAGAATGTGTTCCAGGCCCTGAACTGTATGTTTTACTGACTGCACAGATTCAACTCAAGGCATTGTACCAACATCAATCCAAAATGTAGCAAAATATATTTAGAGGTTTACATTTTCACACAGGAAAGAAAGACTTGATCAGAGCAAAGGACATACAAAGAATGACATGGGGGAAATGATCTGGTCCACTAAGACTATCCCATCCAAACATGGTGCAGCCTACTTCACCCCTCCCCCACCACACAGTCGCAATCTCCTGGGAGAGGCAGGGGAAAAAACTTGTCCCATTTTTTAAAGAGAATTTCTAAAGGTAGAGAAACAATTGAAACCCCACGACATGAACTCCAGTTCATTGAGAACTTTACGGCTCGCTTCTAATCCCGCACAAAGTCTGCTCACGGATCACCCTTGTCCTCATCACTCATCATTGGCTCACCATCACTCAGTGTATCTACTTCACAGTTTTCATCCTCCTCTGCATAATCTCTTGACAACCTGGCGCCTCCACCGCTCCACCCTCCACTCTTCCAACTCTGCTCCAATGTGTTCGTCCTCATTACCTTCAACCTGCCGTGTCAGAACCTTCAGCCACCTCATCCCAGCCTCTCCAACTCCCTCTAACCTTTAGTAACCTCCCCTAATTCATCTCCTCATGCTTAGATCTCACCCTGAAGCACCTTAGGATGTTTTGCTACTTTAAATGCGATAAATAAATGTAAATTATTAAATATTACTGAAGAATGGTAAATGCACGCATGACTAGAAGTTCATGAAGGAGTTCAGCTGAGGCCATAAATTGTGAGATCGCATCTGAACATTGAGATTAGATTATGATTTTGAAGTCATCCAAAGGCTAATTATTTCCCCCACAATATCTGCTATGAACTTTACAGGTTGGTTTTGTCAAGTGCGGACATTGATTCACTGCATGACTTTAATGACTGCGGAGTTTGCCAAAATAATGTACGGTTTATGACTGGGAAACGTGGTCATTAAAGTGCCAATCAGCTCAGTTTTGATTTATTATTGGGGTAATATTGACTGAGTGGCCACTTTTGATTTTTTTAAATTCACTGTTAAACAGTACTTTACCATCCCCCGCGGGGTGAGCCGTCTGATCCCCACATCACAAAGGCAGAGCTACGTGATGTCAGTGTCCGCGGGTTTACAACACCTTATTGGTATTGGACCGGGATCAAGACGCAACGTTTGAGATCGATCTTCAAGAGTCTGCACCGTCCCTGCGAGCCTGTGATGTTCGCGCTGGAAGAGTCTTTACCCCTGTTCAACGTCTATTCAACAGGTGAGATAACAGTTTACCACTGAAAAACGAGACAAAAAAAACAGCAGTTCTATTTCATGCTCATCATCATAGGCAGTCCTTCGAAATCGAGGAAGACTTGTTTCCACTCTAAAAATGAGTTATTAGGTGGCGGAACAGTCCAATACGGGACTTACAATCTCTGTCACAGGTGGGACAGATAGTCATTGAAGGAAAGGGTGAGTGGGACTGGTTTGCCGCACGCTCCTTCCGTTGCCTGCGCCTGGTTTCTGCATGCTCTCGGCGACAAGACTTGAGGAGCTCAGCGCCCTCCCAGATGCTCTTCCTCCACTTAGGGCACTCTTTGGCCAGGGACTCCCAGGTGTCTGTGGGATGTTGCACTTTATCAAGGAGGCTTTGAGGGTGTCCTTGAAATGTATCCTTGGCCCACCTTGGGTTCACCTGCCGTGTAGGAGTTCCGAGTAGAGCGCTTGCTTTGGGAGTCACGTGTCAGGCATGCGAACAATGTGGCCTGCCCAATGGAGCTGATCAAGTGTGGTCAGTGCTTCAAAGCTGGGGATGTTGGCCTGGTCAAGGATGCTAACATTAGTGCGTCTGTCCTCCCAGGGGATTTGCAGGATCTTGCGGAGACATTGTTGGTATTTCTCCAGTGATTTTGAGGTGTCTGCTATATATGGTCCACGTCTCTGAGCCATACAGGAGGGCGGGTATTAAAACAGCTACATGCTATAAACTTAACGACATTGTAATTGAGATTAATTACATTTTAAAGAGACTTTTGTTTGTTAATTCCAGTACTTAGACAGAACTAACAAGGATGGGGGGTGCATTTTCTGGACCATACACATGCCAGTCATACACTACTGCCACCGCTTTCCAGATAATTCACGTGAGTTCCAGACATTGCAAATGTATTATTATTATGTATGCTTTCTTGCCATCATCAGTAATTTCTCATTTGTGACTAAGGAACGATAAGAGGGAGGAGTGTGCTAATGAAATCAATTCAAACGCCTGAGCCACATTTGTTCCGATGGAATATCCAACCAAATTGTGAAACGCTAATGCTCCCTGTTTACGATCAGTTCTTGAGTTATTACCTGCAAGGTTGTGATAATGTCATCATGGCGGCGCCGATAAATTAAAATGCACCAAGAAAAAAATTGGACAAATGAAATTGCTTGGTATTTAAAACATTTTGTTCTGGGGATATGGTGGCATGGTCACCCGAGTTGCTCTTAGAAGGTGGTGATGAGGCCTTGAATTTTCTGAGTACTTGTGGTAAAGGTGCTCCCACAATAATGTTGACTCAGCAGGAACGGTGATGTATGTCCAAGTAACAACAACAATTTGCATTTATATAGTGCCTCTAAAATAGTGTGATTTTGGCACGCACCTCAAAGAAGCATTGCGAGACATCTTCGTTATGGGAATTGGCCACGAGGGCCTCCTTCACAAGCTATTATCTGCCGACACCACAGTCAACCTGCTGAAGGCTATCAGCATCAGTCAGGCGTTCATGATCTCGACCTGCAGCACCAAGCAAATCATTCATCCTGTGGACTCAAACCCAGCAAGTACTGTACACAGACTGGTGCCTTTCACAGGCAAGACTGTAGAACATGGCTCTGCCCAGGGCAGGGAGCACAAACCTCAGGGTTCCAGAACTCAGAGTCTGCCGAGGAGTACTAATCGAGTAGCACCATGCTGGCGTTGCAGAGGAAACCATAGGGCTCACCAGTATCGGTTTGCTGAGTACGTATGCAAAGCCTGTAACACAAAGGGCCACCTCCAGTGTATGTATAAAAGAAATACGACTCACCGTCTAGCAGAGGAGTTGGTAGATGACTTTGATTCCAGTGGGGAGTATGATGATTTGGCCAGAGAGGCAGCTCAGCCCCAAGAAGAAGTGTATGGGGTGTATAACTGCACCACCGATTGTCCTCCAGTGAAGATGGAAGGCAAGATAAACGGCGTTCCAGTCTTCATGGAAATAGACATGGGAGCAAGCCGGTCAGTGATGAGCCAGGATGCCTTCAAGATGCTATGGAATGAAAAACGACCCGAGCTGGTTCCAGTACAGGAAAAGTTGCGCACCTACACCAAGGAGCCGATCCCAGTACTTGGTAGTGCGGATGTAAGTGTAATCCATAATGGCGTGGTGCACAAGTTATTTATGTGGATTGTTGCAGGTGATGGTCCAAAGCAACTCGGAAGAAGGTGGATGGGGAAGATCCAGTGGAAATGGGAAGAACTCTTCACTCCAGCAATCTATGTCCCCCGTGCTCAGAGGCAGAGCAAAACCTCACCTTCGCTTGGGCCAGGCACCAGAGAACAGACCAGCGCAGCACCTGAGGCACAGTCTGTCCATCACGACTACGTGGCAATTATCCGACTGGAACGACCTAAAAGTACCTTCCCGGCTCCAGTGGCAAGACTCCTGGGGAGGAAGATTGAATTCACAGGCACTCTTCCAGCTTTTGTGGCAGAATCGCGGGAGAGAAGGATCAAGGCAGTCGACCTCGAGGACAGAGGCAAGATGGCACCCCTGCTGCAGCGAGGGGCAACGTGGCTGAAAAAAAAGATGGCCATGGCCATATCACGAGGTGCAACGCTGAGGGACCAACATGTGGTGTCTAACAAAGGATTTGACTGGGGTAAAGCCAGCAGGGTTCTCTTAAAGGAGACCTACAACCAACTGAACTTAAAGAGATATTGTATGTATTGAACTCCGGCAAATTTGTCAAACATGATTTCCCTTTCATAAAACCATGCTGACTCTGCTTGATTGAATCATGCTTTTCCAAATGTCCCGCAACTGCTTCCTCAATAATGGGCTCCAGCATTTTCCCAACGACAGATATTAGGCTACCTGGTTTATAGTTTCCTGCTTTTTTGTTTGCCTCCTTTTTTAAATAGGGGCATTACATTTGCGGTTTTCCAATCCACTGAGACCAATCCCCAGAATCCAGCGAATTTTGGTAGATTACAACCAATGCATTCACTATCTCTGCTGCCACTTCTGTTAAGACCCTAGGATATAAGTCATCAGGTCCTTTAGCAGCGCTGAGCTTGAATAATACCCACAGAGAGTAAACACACATGATCAGTTCCCTGTGTTTACAATACTGAAACCAGCTTCCTTATCCCAATTGCAAAAGTGTCAACCCATGTTTTAGTGGGATCAGGACGGGGAGGCCCAGGTGTTTAGAAGCCATTGAACTCCAATAACATAAAAGTGCCTGTAACATTAACAACAATGCACCTTGCCTGTGGTGTATGTAGCACACAAATCACTGACTCCACACGGTCCGGTGTAAGTCTAACTGCTGTGACCTTCGTCCTTTATTGTTCAGCTCCAGAGTGCCTCCCAGGTCTGGTGGTCACCCTTATATAGTCCTTGTTACAGGTACTACCAGGGTTTCCCACCACAGCGCCCTCTGTGGTGTGGCATAGTACTTACATTACATTTAAGGTACTGGGACGATACACGCATCATTACATAACATCACCTTCCCCCCCCCCCCCCCACCTGGACGCAGGATAACGATACACACATCATTACATAACATCACACTTGTCCAACGGAAGGCAGGTGGGCATAGACAGTGCGTTAGTATGGTACATATTATCTGGTACATTAACTGGTTATTGACTGGTAGCGGAACCTTGATTTCCTTGTTAACCGTTATCATTAATTGTACTTCATCCATTATTTTATACAAATACAGTGGCCATTCAGCATAAAAAAAGTAATTCTTATTATAAATTCACTATCTCACATTAACATAGCTCATTTTAGACTCGCTCTGCCAAACAGAAGTCCTTTGTGGGGACCACCTCTTTGTAAGGCCCTTTTAAGACTCCCGGGTGCATTTCCTCTTTAAGGCGCCATCTTTGATGCAGGAGGATTCCACGAGGCTTCTCCTTGGGCGCCGCCATCTTTGATGCTCTGCAGCTCCGACACGATGCCGCCGCCATCTTCTTCTCCGCCACTCCGAATGCCCTCCGCCGTCGCAGCCTCTGCTCCCCTCCGCTGCCACCTGACTTGCCGCCTCTCCTGCGGCCGTCATGGCCTCTCCAGCGGCCGCACTTGCCGTGTCCCCCGCGGCCTCCGTAGCGGCCTCCCCTGCGGCTGCCATGGCCGGCGACCGATGCTACCAGCTCCTCTGCGGGGTCCGCCCAACGGCCTCTTCCTCTGTGAGGCCCTTCCGAACCGCCGGCTCCTGGATCCCTCAGCACCCCTCCCGCAGCGCCCTGCCAGCTCAACCCCCACCCCCCCTTGGGCCCCTCTGTGCAGGGCTGCTTGCCTGTGGGGGCTGGGGCTGCAGGGTCTCTGTGTGAGGTCAGGGCCTGGGACTTGCCTGTGGGGGCTGGGGCTGCAGGGTCTCTGTGTGAGGTCAGGGCCTGGGACTTGCCTGTGAGGGCTGGGGCTGCAGGGTCTCTGTGTGAGATCCGGGCCTGGGACTTGCCTGTGGGGGCTGGGGCTGCAGGATTTCTGTGTGAGATCCGGGCCTGGGGCTTGCCTGTGGGGATTAAGGCTGCAGGGTCTCTGTGTGAGGTCCGGGGCTGGGACTTGCCTGTGGGTGGATTGAGGCTGCAGCTCCAGCTCGGTCGGCGCTGCTCTCTGGGGACCCGGGGCACGGCAGCACCCCGGGGAGCAGCAGCCTGTGGTGTGATGAAGTCTGCCCAGCTCCCACGGACCTTCCCCATCCACCTCCGGCCGAGGAGTGTCGGCCCATCGCCTGCAACGACCCACAAAGGTAAAGCGTGCGTCTCGTCCCGGTGGGATACCTGCACCATCGCTCTGCCGAGAACAGGTATTAGTTCCCTGGTGTAGGTACGCAGCTTCGCCGTGACCGGGACCAGCTTGGGTCGTGCAGCTGGGTTAATCCACAGTTTATCAAAAGTTCTCCGACTCATCAATGACGGACCTGAGCCCGTGTCCACTTCCATACTCACTGGGACTCCGTTGATTTTTACTTCCCTTATCACTGGGGGCGAATCGTCGGTGCACGTATACAGTCCAAGCACCTCATCTTCTTCTACCTGCTCCTCGTTGAACAGTGGATCATCCCCCATCTCCTCAGCCACATGGTGAGTCTGATTTCTTTTACACATACGCTGAAGGTGGCCTTTAACGTGGCAGGTATTGCACGTATACTCAGCAAACCTGCACCGGTGAGCCCCATGGCTTCCTCCACAGCGCCAGCATGGTGCTGCTTGATTGGTCCCCCTCGGTGGACTCTGAGCTCCAGGATCCCGAGGTCCGTGCTCTCTGCCCCGGGCAGAGCCACGTTCTGCAGTTTTGTCCGTGGTGGGCACTATCCTGTGAACAGTGCCTGCTGGGTTCGAGATGTGTGGATTATTTGCTTGGTGCTGCAAGTCGAGGTCATATATGCCCGGCTGATGGTGATGGCCTTTGTCAGAGTGACTGTGGGTTCCGTGGCCGACAGCTTGTGAAGGAGGCCCTCGTGGCCAATCCCCATAACGAAAACGTCCCGCAAAGCCTCGTCAAGGTGTGCCCGAAAATCACACGGCGCCGCGAGTCTCCTGAGGTCTGCAGCATATTGGTGACATCCTGGCCCTCGGGTCTGCAGTGATGGTAAAATTTGTATCTGGCCGTGAGGATGCTCTCCCTCGGTTTCAACTGGTCACGAATGAGTTCAGTCAGCTCCTCGTATGACTTGTCCCTGGCGCTCCCAGGTGCCAGCAAATCCCTGACGAGACAGTAAACCTCATCTCCACAACTGGAGAGCAATATCGCCTTACGCTTCTCTCTCATTGCGTATGTGTCCTCCGTCAGGTCATTTGCTGTGAAGTAGTACTCGAGCCTTTCCGTAAAGGCCTCCCAATCATTGCCCACGGTAAAATCCTTTAGCGAGCCCAGAGTAGCCATGGTTGCGTGGAGTTCGTCCGCTTCCTCATTGCCAAGGTGGTGTATGTAGTACACAAATCACTGACTCCACACGGTCTGGTGTAAATCTAACTGCTGTGACCTTCATCCTTTATTGTTCAGCTCCAGAGTGCCTCCCAGGTCTGGTGGTCACCCTTATATAGTCCTTGTTACAGGTACTACCAGGGTTTCCCACCGCAGCGCCCTCTGTGGTGTAGCATAGTACTTATATTACATTTAAGGTACTGGGACGATACACGCATCATTACATAACATTTCTCAGCTGTTTCCTCCCCCAAAATGTGATTAATTCACACATCTCTAGCACCATTACATGCCTTGGAAATGTGAGGCAGACATTTCACAAACAAAGTAGTGAGCCCCTAAGTCCTGCTGATTGGGTGGGTTTACCAATTTCCTATATTCAACTCATGACCATATGCAGAGTCCCAGCGGTCATTTTCATCTTCATCAATGAGCAGATCATCCATGGTTCTCGAACCTGCCCAATTTTCATTCCCTTTGAAATCAGTGGGAATGGAACCCGGTTGAGTTGTACAATGGACGTTTGATCCATCCCACCAGCTCACCACCCAAGTGGTGAAGGTGAAAATGACCTCCCCTGTAATTATGGTATTTCTTTAAGACATGTTTTTAACAATTTTTATTTTAAATCACAGTAAATTTTGTGTTCTGATGATTTGAATGACAAAAATACGAAATAAAAAACAGCATTAAAGGATGCGTGAAGTCAGTACAAATCCTAAAATATAACACATTCATAGTCTAATGACTGAAAGCACATCAAAGCATTCTAAATGGATCTTATACTGAGACCTCCATTATCACCTCCTTTTGCCTTGCACTATGATCACTTGTCATTTAATCACTCCGGCCTTCTCCTTTGATCTTTTCATGCCAACTTCCCCTGCTTGATCAGGTATCTACCACAGATGCTGCCAGCTCTGCTGAGTAGTTCCAGAAGTTTTTGTTTTATACCCCTTTTCCCTGGCATTGTACTTGCTTAAAAGCTGTTTAACATGTTTTTATGAAAGGGAAATCATGTTTATTCGAGTTTTTTGAGGATGTAAATAGCAGGGTAGATAAAGGGGATCCAGAGGATGTAGTAATATTTGGATTTCCAAAAGGCATTCGATAAGGTGCCACATAAAAGATTATTATACCAGATAAGGGCTCATGAGATTGGAGGAAATTAGCATGGATAGGGAACATAAGAACATAAGAAATAGGAGCAGGAGTAAGCTGTTAGGCCCCTCGAACCTGCTCCGCCATTTAATAAGATCATGGCTGATCGGTTCATGGATTAGTTCCACATCCCTGCCCGCTCCCCATAACCCTTTATTCCCTTATCACTCAAAAATCTATCTACGCCTTAAATATATTCAATGACCCAGCCGCCATAGCTCTCTGGGCCCAAGTTTCCCAAATAAAGAATAATGGCGCTCACTTACCTGGACGCCCGTTTTTATTTGGCCCCTCGGCGCTGAAAATAAAAAAACAAAGTTTTTGTCCCACCATGCACACCTTCTGCCGCTGGCGCTACCCGAGCTGCACTCGCAGGGCGCGGCTTCCAGTTTGCGCCAGAACCGCACAGCGCATGTGCTCCAGAAAAAACAAAACGGGCAAGTAATTGCGCATTCGCATAGAATTTTAAAAAAACGCACTGTGCATGGGGCTAGCAGCGACTGCAGTCAAAGAGGAGAAACGGCAGAAGGCTGCCCTTGCTGGTCACAGAAGAAAACTTCATTTTTCCAGCTTCTTTGAAAAACCTGGTGGATTATCTTTGAAGATGTTTTAAAGATTTTGGATGATTTTGGGACCCAGAAACATTGATGGAAAAAGTTTTTCAAAAAAATTTATTTTATGGCCTGAATGCAGTTTAACATCGCAGGAGCAGCATTATTGGTAAGTTTTCATTTCATACTTTTATTTTTATACTTACTTACAGGTAATGTAGTATTTTTAATTGTGCTAAAAGTTAAAGTATTAGCGAGGGAGCCCATTTAGCTGGGGATAGGAGCGGGCCAGCACGGATTTCTCCAACTGAAGGTAAGGCTTTTTCCTACAGTGATTCTAGAGTCTGTGCAGCGGTTTAAAAATTTTTGCTCAGGAGGAAACTTGGCCTTCAGCCCAGAAATGGCACAGGAACCTTTTTTACAGGTTCACCAGCGCCAGAATGTATGGCGCCAAACATTCTGGCACTGGAGTAGACGCGGCATCCCAACACTGGGGAATCTTTGAACTGGGCTATGGTGCCAAAAAACTCACTGAATGGCGCCCAGTGCTGGGGAGAATTTGGGCCTATGTCCCCTAATTTTAGTTTCCCCTATGAGTGGAAATATCCTCTCAGCATCCACCTTGTCGAGCACCCTCATTATCTTTTACGTTTCTATAAGATCACCTCATTCTTCTGAATTCCAATGAGTATAGGCCCAACCTACTCAACCTATCTTCATAAGTCAACCCCCTCATCTCCGGAATCAACCTAGAGAACTTTCTTTGAACAGCCTCCAATGCAAATATATCCCTCCTTAAATAGAGGATTGGTTAACGGACAGAAAACAGAGAGTAGGGATAAACAGGTCTTTTTCAGGTTGGCAGGCTGTAACTAGTGGGGTGCCGCAAGGATCAGTGCTGGGGCCTCAGCTATTTACAATCTATATTAATGACCTAGATGAAGGGACCGAGTGTAATGTAACCACGTTTGCTGATGATACAAAGCTAGGTGGGACATAAGTTGTGAGGAGAACACAAAGAGTTTGCAAAGGAATATAGATAGATGAAGTGATTGGGCAGTAAGGCGGCAGACGGAGTATAATATAGGGAAATGTGAGGTTATTCACTGAGGAAGAATAGAAAAACAGAGTATTTTTCAAATGTGAGAAACTTTTAAATGTTGGTGTTCAGAGAGATTTGCATGTCCTTGTGCAAAAAACACAGAAAGCTAGCATGCAGGTACAGCAAGCAATGGGGAAGGTAAATGGCATGTTGTCTGTTGCAAGAGGGTTGGAGTATAAGAGTAAGGAAGTCTTGCTACAATTGTACAGGGTCTTGGTGAAATCACACCTAGAGTACTGTGCACAGTTTTGTTCTCCTTATCTAAGGAAGGATATACTTGCCTTGGAGGCAGTGCAATAAAGGTTCACTAGATTGATTCCTGGGGTGAGAGGGCTGTCTTATGATGAGTGATTGTGCAGAATGGGCCTATATTCTGGAGTTTAGAAGAATGAGAGGTGATCTCATTGAAACATACAAGATTCTGAAGGGGATTGAGAGGGTAGATACTGAGAGTTTACCCTGGTTGGAGTGTCTAGAACTAGGAGCACCGTGTCAGGATAAGGGGTAGGCCATTTAAGACAGAGATGAAGAGGAATTTCTTCACTCAGAGCATTGTGAATCTTTTAAATTCTCTGCCCCAGAGGGCTGTGGATGCTGAGTCTCTGAAAATATTCAAGGCTGAGATTTTGAGAGTCTAGGGGAATCAAGGGATATGGAGATCAGGCGATGATCAGCCATGATCTTATTGAATGGTGGAGCAGGCTTGAGGGGCCATATGGCCTACTCCTGCTCCTATTTCTTATGTTCTTATGTTCTTAAAAATGTCATATAAAATTTATGGCGTGTTCAGGAGAACTTTCTTGATCAATACATTTCCGGCCCAACTAGGAAGGAGGCATTGTTGGATCTGGTTCTGGGGAATGAGGTGGGTCAAGTGGAGCAAGTGTCAGTAGGGGAACATTTAAGGAACAATGATCATAATATCATAAGGTTTAGATTAGCTATGCAGAAGGACAGGGAGCAATCTAGAGTAAAAATAGTTAATTGGATGAAGGCCAAATTTCAGAGGATTGAGAACGGATCTGGCCCTAGTAAATTGGAATCAAAGAATGCAGCCAAAGTTGTAATTGAACAATGGGCTGCCATTAAAGAAGAGATGGTTCGGGTACAGTTGAGGTACATTCCAACAAGGGAAAAATGTAGGACAACTAAAGCTAGAGCTCCCTGGATGATGCAAGAGATAGGGAGTAAGATGAAGTGGAAAAAGAGCGTGTATGACAGATATAAAGTTGAGAATACAAGTGACAATGAGGCTGAATATAGAAAGTTCAGAGGGGCAAAGAGAGAGCATGAGAATAAATTGGTAGTTAACATAAAATGGAATTCAAAAGTCTTCCATCGGCATATAAATTTTAACAGGTAGTAAGAGGAGGGGTGGGCCGATTTGGGATTAAAAAGGAGACCTACATATGGAGGCAGAGGGTATGGCTGAGGTACTAAATGAGTACTTTGCATCTGTCATTACCAAGGAAGAAAATGCTGCCAAAGTTATAGTGAAAGAGGAGGTAGTAGAGACACTGGATGAAATAAAAATAGATAAAGAGAAGGTACTAGAAAGGCTGTCTGTACTTAAAGGTGATAAGTCACCAGGACCTGATGGGATGTATCCTAGGATACTGAAGGAAGTGAAGGAGGAAATGGTGGAGATATTGGCCATAATCTTCCAAACCTCCTTAGATATGGAGGTGGTGCCAGAGGACTGGAGAATTGCAAATGTTTCACCCTTGTTGAAAAAAGGGTATAAGGATAAACCCAGCAACTATAGGCCAGTCAGTTTACCCTCAGTAATGGGGAAACTTTTAGAAATGATAATCATGGACCAAGTTAACAGTCACTTGGATAAGTGTGGATTAATTAAGGAAATCCAGCATGGATTTGTTAAAGTCAAATCATGTTTAACCGATCAAGTTTTTTGATGAGGTAACTGTAATGTATGTATGTCTGGGTTTACCTGCCACCAGGGGGAGCGACCGTTGGAGGTCATTGGGCCACAGACACACACGTGCAGCCCTTGTATATAAAGAAAGCCTTCATGTTTAATCCTCACTTTGAGAGCTAATAAAGTAGAGTTAGGTCGCACCTGATTGAGTTCACGGTACTAAGCCTATTGAGTTATTGCATACGCAACATTTGGCAATGAGGCACAATATGAACTTTCACACACACACACATTCACACACACAAAAAAAATGAGCAGCGTTGGAATCCTGGAGCGATTCATGGAGGGGAAAAACTGGGAGGATTTTACAGATCGCCTCGACCAGTACTTCGTGGCCAACAAGATGGATGAAGACGCTGACGCAATTAGACGCAGGGTGGTTTTCCTCACAGTTGTGGTCCAAAAATTTATGGCCTCATAAAGAATCTGCTCTCACCTACACGTCCAACGGAAAAGACCTATGAGGAATTGTGTGCTCTGATTCGGGATCATCTCAAATCTAAAGTAGACATCATTATCTCGAGATATCGCTTTTACAAGCATGTTCGTTCTGAGGGCCAGGACGGGGCGGAATTTGTTGTCGACCTGAGACGTCTCGCTGTGCTGTGTAAGTTTGGAACCGTGTTGGAGGACAAGCTGCGTGACGTCTTTGTAATAGGTATAAACCACGAGGTGATCCTGCTGAAGCTGCTGGCTGCGGAGACGCTGGATCTGAGCAGGGCCACCACGATCGCTCAGGCTTGCTTGACCACAGTCGATAGTACAAAGCAGATATCCTCGCAGAGTCGGAACTCCACGGCAAGTACTGTGCACCCGATTGTGTCGTCGGTTGGCAGGGCCTACCCGACTGTGTTTGCGGAACCTGTAGCTGCTCGAAGTCCGCCATTGGGCACGAATCCGATTTCACCCTGTTGGCATTGTGGGGGCAGTCATCGGCCTCATCAGTGCCGTCTCAGACAGTATATTTGTAGAGGCTGTGCGAAAATGGGGCACCTTCAGTGGATGTGTCCGCAGCTCAGCAAGTATGTTGCGACACACAACACGTGGATGATGATGACCGATCCGGAGCAGATCCGGCAATGCAACTCGAGATACCCGAGGAGGAAGTGTATAGTGTACATTCGTTCCTGACAGAGTCAACCGATAATGATTGAAGTAAAATTGAACAGCGTGCCGGTATCTATGGAATTAGACACGGGTGTGAGTCAATTATGAGCCAGAGAACTTTCAAAAAGCTGTGGGACACCAAGGCCGTGAAACCCAAGCTGAGTCCAGTAAATGCAAAATTGTGTACCTACACCAAAGAGCTCATACCAGTGATTGGCAGTGCAGCAGTCACGGTGTCGTACAATGGGGCGGTTCATGATCTATTGATGTGGATCGTTCCAGGCAATGGTCTAACGCTGTTCAGCAGGAGTTGGCTCGAAAAAATAAAGTGGAACTGGAACGATACTAAAGCTTTGTCAACGGTGGATGACGCTTTGTGTGCTCAGTAAGTGCTGAGCAAATTTCCCTCGCTGTTTGAACCGGGCATCGGCAACTTCAGGGGAGCCAAGATGCAGATCCACCTGGACTCGGATGCAAGACCAGTCCATCACAAAGCCCGGGCGGTCCCGTACATGATGAGGGAGAAGATCGAAAGCGAACTGGACAGACTCCAACGTGAAGGGGTCATTTCACCAGTCGAATTTAACGAATGGGCTGGTCCCATTGTTCCTGTGCTGAAGAGTGATGGCACTGTCAGGATTTGTGGAGACTACAGGGTTACGATCAACCGAGTTTCAAAACAGGATCAGTACCCGTTACCAAAGGCTGATGACCTGTTTGCAACACTAGCTGGGGGAAAGTCGTTCACCAAATTGGACCTGACGTCAGCCTATATGACACAGGAGCTTGTCGAATCGTCGAATAAACTTACGCGCATCAATACGCATAAAGGGCTGTTCATTTACAATGGGTGTCCTTTCGGAATATGCTCGTATTTCAGAGAAACATGGAGAGTTTACTGAAGTCTGTCCCTAGAACCATGGTGTTCCAAGACGACATTCTGTCCATGGACCGTGACACTGCCGAACACCTGCATAACCTGGAAGAGATTCTACGTCGTCTGGGCAAAGTGGGGCTCAGGCTGAAACATTCAAAGTGCGTCTTTATGGCACTGGAAGTCAAATTCCTGGGAAGGAAGATTGCTGCAGATGGCATCAGGCCTACGGACTCGAAAAGAGAGGCCATCAAAAATACACCCAAACCCCAGAATATGATGGAGCTGCGTTCATTCCTTGGTCTTCTCAACTACTTCGGTAATTTCTTATCTCAATGCAGCACATTATTAGAGCCACTGCACATGCTGCTCAGAAAAGGTGACAACTAGGTTTGGGGTGTATCTCAAGAGAAGGCTAGAAATCTGCTTTGTTCCAACAAATTGCTGGTACATTATGACCCGTGCAAGCATTTAGTATTGGCCTGTGATGCTTCATCACATGGGGTTAGTTGCGTGCTCCAACAATCCAATGAGTCGGGCAAACTACAACCCATTGCTTATGCATCGAGAAGCATGTCGAAAGCAGAAAGAGCCTATGGCATGGTAGAGAAAGAGGCTTTAGCCTGCGTATATGGGGTTAAAAAGATGCACCAGTATCTGTTTTGGCTTCATTTCGAGCTTGAAACCGATCACCAGCCGCTCATATCTTTGTTTTCAGAACATAGAGGTATCAATATCAACGTGTCGTCCCGCATCCAGAGGTGGGTGCTGACATTATCTGCCTATGATTATGTAATTCGCCTGGCACTGAGAATTGTGGGAAGGTGGAAACGCCACAATACGCAGATCTACTATTGGTCATGGATGCCTTTGAGAGTGAAGGATCGCCTATCACTGCTCAACAAGTTAGGACCTGGACCAGTCAAGATCCGATCTTATCGGTTGTAAAACGGTGTGTCCTTATGGTGATTGGTCGGCCATTCCCAGGGAAGTGTGTGATGAGACCAAACGTTACAACCGTCGCAAAGACGAACTATCCATTCAATCTAATTGTTTGCTATGAGGTAATTGTGTTGTTATGTCCAAGAAAGGCAAGGAGAGATTTGTACGGGATTTACACAGTACCCATCCCGGTATTGTGATGATGAAGGCCAATGCCTGGGCTCACGTTTGGTGGCCTGGCATTGACTCTGATTTGGAGTCATGTGTGCATCAGTGCAACACTTGCATGCAGTTAAGCAATGCACCGCTAAGTCTCTGATCGTGGCCATCCAAACCATGGTCGAGGATCCACATCGATTATGCGGGTCCTTTCCTGGGTAAAATGTTTTTGGTGGTGGTGGATGCGTATTCCAAATGGATAGAATGTGTAATCATGTCATCCAGCACATCCACAGCCACCATTGAGCGTCTTCGTGCCATGTTCGCCGCTCATGGTCTGCCCGACATCGTTGTGAGTGGCAACGGATCGTGCTTCACGAGTTTGGAGTTTCAAGAGTTTATGAGATTCAATAGTATCAAGCACATAAGGTCAGCACCATTCAAACCCATGTCCAATGGTCAAGCGGAGCGGGCCATCCAAACCATCAAGCAGAGCCTGAAACGCATAACTCATGGTTCTTTGCAGACTCGCTTGTCACGCATACTGCTTCGCTACAGGCCAAGACCCCACACGCTTACCGAGGTCCCCCCTGCTGAAGTATTGATGAAGAGAGATCTCAAGACTAGGCTCTTGCTTGTCCACCCTGATCTTAACGATCATGTCGAAAACAGGCATCAACATCAGCAGAGGTACCATGATCGCACTGTCGCGTCACGCGACACCTCTATTAATGATCCTGTATATGTGCTAAATTATGGTCAAGGCCCCAAGTGGGTCACTGGCACTGTATGGCCAAGGAGGATAACAAGGTGCTTATTGTCAGGCTCACTAATGGGCAAACATGCAGGAGGCACATTGATCAGACGAAATTGCGACACACAGACGAACCGGAACAGCTTGAAGAAGACACCATCAATGACCAACCGATTCATATTCAGCCATCAGAAGACCCTGCTGTTGTCAATGAATCTGGACCTTCAATCCCCGACATGGACACTGCCACTCCCATTAGATCGGCTACCGAGCCTCGGGTCATGAATGACTCGGAGAGCTCACTCAGGTCTGGAATTGAACTGAGACGATCAACTAGGGAGCGGAAAGCCCCGGACCGTCTCAATTTGTAAATTGGACTGATACCAAGATCTTGGGGGGGAATGATGTAATATATGCCTGGGTTTACCTGCCACCAGGGAGAGCGACTGTTGGAGGTCATTGGGCCACAGACACACACGTGCAGCCCTTGTATATAAAGAAAACCTCCATGTTTAATCCTCACTTTGAGGGCTAATAAAGTAGTCAGATCGCACCTGATTAAGTTCACGGTACTAAGCCTATTGAGTTATTGCATACGCAACAGTAACAGAAAGGGTTGATGAGGGTAATGCTGTTGACGTGGTGTACATGGACTTCCAAAAGGCATTTGATAAAGTGCCACCTAATTGGCTTGCTCGCAAAGTTGAAACACATGGAATAATAGGGACAGTGGTAGCATGGATATGAAATTGGCTAAGTGACAGGAAACAGAGTAGAGGTGAATGGTTATTTTTTGGACGGGAGGAAGGCACACAGTGGTGTTCCCCAGGGGTCAGTATATATTAATGACTTAAATGCAAGTCAGTTTTTCTTTACGCATATTTTATACAGAATATCTCCTACCTTATCTTTTAAAAGAATCAGTCCCGTATATTCTTACCAACATGCTGAACCTTTCAATTGCACCTCAGAACAGTTGTATCTTTGCTCATTACTACCTTCCCCTAAGGCCTCGCCGAATTATTTTCTTCAGACCAGGGCAACAGCTATGGATTCCCATGGTATCTCTCTAAAATATAATGAGCCCAGTTCCTACAGACTTGCCCAGATCACACAGCAACACAGCATCAGATACACTTGGGTGAGTTTTAACCTAAAAAAAATGGCTGGGTTTGAAGCGTGGGGCTAGTTAAATTGTTAAAAATGGTACTCCCGATCTGATCCCGCATCCAACCCACCCATTTCCGGATTTAACGGAGGCAGGATGGCGGGGGTGGGGGGGGTAATGGCGGGCAGGACAGGGGCGGGGGGGTGATCAACCCACTCCCAAGAGGCAGGACGTCAATTTAAATATTATAATGTGGCTGGAATCCTCTATTTTAATCGCCTTTTTGTTTAACTGCATGTGGATGGGTTTCACACAATTTGTGAAACCCAGCTGTTACAGCAAGGCGGGGATTGCTGGATCCAGGAAGTATGTGCCTTTACACCCTACCTCTTGCCTAGCCTATCCCCACAATCAGAGATCACCTCATGTGGTCTCCCATCAACCCCCAGTCAGTTCCCCCCCCACCACCCCCCTCCCCCAGAGATGATGCTGAGGCTGGCCATGATTCTCCTGTGGCCGGCCACAATCTTCTTTTCACCTCCCCCCACCCCCATCATCAGGCCCGATCCTGTCTCCCCAATCGGCCACCCCGATCCTCTCTCCCCCACCTCCCACCCCCGATCCTCTGTCCCCCAACGCCACTCCCTGATCCTCTCTCTCTCCCCCCCCGATCCAGTTATCGGCCCGGTCCAATCTCTGATCCTCTAACCCCCCCTTCACGATCTATTTAATGGCCCAGCCAGACCCCTAATCCTTCCCCACTGCCCCACCCCTCACTGATTCATTTAATAGCCCAGCTCTCACACGAGTCATTCCTACCTCCACTGTGCGGCTGCAGGCCTATCCGCCCACAGCCAGCCAGCCTCTCAATCTGGCTGGCTGCGGGTGGACAGTTTCCTGACCGCCTCGAAGACCACCGACCTCAACCCGCCTTCCTCCTTAAGATTCCAGACACAATGCCTCCTGCTACACATGCTGAATTGCTCAGTGTATAGTTTAACCCTTTTTATAATGCAATGGTTGGGAACAAAAACTTGCATTTGTGTTTTGGAGTTTGGATGAGTGCAAGTTTAAGTAGGGTGGAAACCAGATTGGAGGGATTCAAACATGGAATTGCGGGAAATTGGGCACAGATTTAGGAGGCGACAACACGTTCAAGGAAAGGGAGGTTGGAGATAGGGCGATAGTTTGAAGGAGGACAGTACCTGAGGAGAGAGGGAATCATCAACATCAGCTATCTTGGGAAGTAGTCAAAACTTGTGATATCATGGAGGAAATATTTAGAATTTACTCCTGGCTTCTTCCTAAAACATTCCTTAATTTGGGGAGTCTCCCTTTTTGCTCAATATCCAACATATTTGATAATTATTTTTAGGCCTCCTGAAGTCTTAGAAAAGATGACTTTCCTGAGGAACAGCATTGGCAGTGATTATAGAGCAGGCTGTAGTCCAGGCTGCCTTATTCTTTCCTCCTGGCTGAAGAATGTTGTGAGTTTCATTTTAAGTATTGGGAATTTCCTTCAGAGTGCCAAAACTTATCACAGACCAGGGGCGGAATGTACAGGTGCAGATTGCACAATGTGCTGATTTAACAAGCAATAACACCTTATTGAAATTAATAGGAAAGACCAATTTTCTGGGATAGAATAACAATCATCTACAGCAATGGTTAGCAATCAAATAAGGGATGAATAGAGGAAAAAAATCGTTTTCTTTTTAAGAAATTGAAAACAAAACTCTTGAATTCATTTCTTTCAGGACATTATTACACAAAACCGTGTTGTGATCTTTTCCAAAACGATATGTCCCTACTGTGATATTGTAAAGGGCATATTTACAGAACTGGGTATTCCATTCAAAGCGGTGGAATTAGATCTCCGGAATGATGGTGTGCATCTCCAGTATATTCTTACTGAAATGACCGGTATAAGGACAGTAAGTCTATTAGATTTCTACATCCAGTAAATCATTTGTCTCATCTTTTTAAAGGTTCAAATATATGGTTACCCAGCACTATAATCATTTATAAATGAGGAGCAAGTTAAACAGTCCAATAATTCCCTGGCTAACTCAAGGGTAGATGCGCTGGCCAGTATGGAATTGAGTTATATAGACCAGAAAGGTTCCACATTAGATCCCTAGCAGACCTTAGCCATTGCTTGGCCTTAGTCCTGTTAGGCTAGGGATGGTGGGGGGGGGGGGGGGGGGGGGGAATAAAACAATGAAGGTTGTATCTCTAAAACATTATCCAGCGAATCGTACTAGCAAGTATATGTCAGTTGAGGACTGGATCAGACTTGGTTATGACATGCTCCCATTCCCACACACAAACAGTCAAATATCCTGCCAATCTTCACTTTCCAGACACACACATGTATATTAGCCAGTTCGGTGGCCGGTACCTGTGGAATCGTACTCCAACTTGAGTGAACATATTCAGTGGAGGAGGAAAGAATATTGGACAAGGAAAGAAAACATTAACAAATGCTAGAACATCACATACACATGCTGGAGCTGACCGAGCAGTGTCACTGAGTACAAGGATGGGAAAGACTTGTATTCCTCAGCACTAACTTCCTTTCACCGAAAAGGCATAATAGTGATTTCAGTTGATTTATGAAAAAATGCTTTAAAACAAAAAATGTCATTATTTTCAGCCACCCTTCAGGATCTTTCGTCTTTCTCTCTGCAATGCATCAGTCCAGAGGAAGACCACCAGCTCATGACCTGGGTTGCTGTTTAACTCATGGCTGACAGCCTCAAGTGCGACTCAATTCCTTAACTTCCTCTTTGAGAGGGTTCTTTGTCTAAACTCAGCATCTCCCTTAGATTATTGACTAAGATCAAAAATTCAACATGTAGGAAGATTCATAGGAAAGAGTCAGTGCTCGCCATGGTGCAGGATGCCATTACTATTGGCCCACCATTTATGGAGGAACATATATTACATATCTATGGGTATCTAAAAGCAACTTGGCGGCACAGGTCTGAGCTGTACTCTGCTGAGTTCGCAATGTCAGCTTGTAATGTCCTTACACAGTACTATAAATTCACACGAGGCACATTCTGCAGACAAGATCACTCTGACTCGAACCTTTATTCATAGGACCAAGAAGTGATGACCCTGCGTGGGACCTCCCTTTATATACCTGGATGACCAGGTGAGGAGTGTCTCCCACAAGTTCACCCCCTGTGGTCAAGGTGTGCATTTCTTAGGTGTATACAGTATGCAGTGTTGTTACATGAAGGTTGCAGTTACATGAAAGTTACATACATGACATAATTTCCCTCCCCAACGTCTTATGGGGTCAAAGATTAAGTCTTTCAGGCAGTCGCCGCTGTCTCGTGGAGCGCCGCAGTTGAGGCTCTGGTTGTTGAGCCTTGGCATGCGTCTCTGTCACCTGTGGTGATTCTGGCTTGTCCGGGCTGGCCGCAGGGACTGTGCATGCTGCTGAATGTTCTTGTTACTCTTGTCACTGGCGGTGGTGTGGGCAACATCTCATGATCTTCCTCAGGTTCCTCAGTGTCCATGCTGAACCTTTTTTTTTACTTGGTCCAGATGCTTGCGGTATATCTGTCCATTGTTAAGTCTGACCACTATAACCCTATTCCCCTCTTTGCCAATTACAGTACCCTCAAGCCACTTGGGCCCCAAAGTGTGATTAAGCGGGTCATCGATTTCTATACATCTCCCCTTTGAGTTACGGTCATGGCACTCATTTTGGGACTGGCGCTTGCCCTCAACAATGTCTGACAGGGGTGGATGAATGAGGGACAGCCGAGTTTCAAGTGTACGTTTCATGAGTAGTTCCGCTGGCGGGACTCCCGTAAGCGAATGCGGTCGGGACCTATAGGCCAGCAGGAGGCGCGATAGGCGGCATTGAAGGGAGGGTCCTTGAATCCGGAGCATGCCCTGTTTTATGATTTGGACCGCACGTTCTGCCTGGCCATTGGAAGCCGGCTTGTATGATGCCGTCCTGACATGTTTGATGCCATTACCCGACATGAATTCCCGGAATTCATAGTTAGTGAAACATGGGCCGTTGTCGCTAACCAGGATGTCCGGCAAGCCGTGGGTCGCAAAGACTGTGGTGGATGTCGTGCAAGAATTCAAAATGATGCACTCGATCCATTTCGACTATGCATCAACAACAATGAGGAACATTTTTCCCATGAACGGGCCCGTGTAGTCTACGTGAATACGTGACCATGGCCTGGTGGGCCAGGGCCACGGGATGAGTGAGGCCCCCCTGGGGGCATTGCCCAGCTGGGCACACGTTGTGCACCTGCGAACACAGTGTTCCAGGTCTGAGTCAATTCCTGGCCACCATACATGTGACCGGGCAATGGCCTTCATTAGCATGATGCCTAGGTGCTCTCTGTAGAGTTCCCTGATGAATACTTCCCTTCCCTTCTGGGGCATGACTACTACCCCATAGTATGCAGTCGGCTTGGATGGAGAACTCATCCATCCGTCTGTGAAACAGTCTGACCTCCTCGGGGCATGCTCCGTGTGCGGGCGCCCAATCCCCAGTCAGAACACATTTCTTAATCAAGGATAGGAGGGGATCTCTGTTGGTCCAGATTTTGATCTGGCGGGCTGTGATGGGGGAGCCTGCACTGTCAAAGGCATCAACGGCCATGACCATCTCGGCGCTTTGCTCCGCTGCCCCCTCAGTGGTGGCCAGTGGAAGCCTGCTGAGCGCATCAGCGCAATTTTCGGCGCCTGGCTGGTGCCAGATGGTGTAGTCATACGCAGCCAGTGTGAGAGCCCATCGCTGTATACGAGCTGACGCATTGGCATTTGCAGCTTTGCTGTCTGACAACAGGGATGTTAACGGCTTGTAGTCCGTTTCTAACTCGAACCTTCTGCCAAAAAGGTACTGGTGCATCTTTTTCACCCCATAGACACATGCGCGTGCTTCTTTTTCAACCATCCCATGTCCCTGTTCTGCTTGGGAGAGCGACCTGGAGGCATAAGCCACAGGTTGGGGCTGGCCCTCATCATTACCCTGCTGCAACACGCACCCAGCCCCATAGGATGATGCATCACATGTCAAAACCAATTTCTTACAGGGATTGTACAGGGTCAACAGCTTATTAGAACAAAACAGGTTCCGCGCCCGATTGAAAGCCCGTTCCTGACAGTCCCCCCAAAACCAATTGCAACCCTTACGCAGGAGCATGTGTAGCGGCTCCAACAATGTGCTTAAGTTCAGCAGAAAGTTCCCAAAATAGTTCAATAGTCCCAGAAATGAACGCAACTCTGATGTGTTGCCGGACCTGGGCGCACGACGAATCGCCTCCGTTTTGGATTCAGTAGGCCGGATCCCGTCTGCTGCAACCCTCCTGCCCAAAAACTCGACCTCTGGGGCCAAAAACACATACTTGGACTTCTTGAGTCGCAGGCCTACCCAGTCCAGTTGGCGTAGCACCTCCTCCAGGTTGTGGAGGTGTTTCTCGGTGTCTCGACCCGTGATAAGGATGTCGTCCTGAAATACGATTGTTCCAGGGATGGATTTGAGCAGGCTTTGCATGTTTCTTTGAAAGATAGCGGCCGCTGATTGAATGCCAAATGGACACCTGTTGTAGCCAAAGAGCCCCTTGTGTGTGGTGATGGTGGTCAGTAGCTTGGATTCTTCGGCCAGTTCCTGGATCATGTAGGCCGAAGTGAGGTCCAACTTGGTGAACAGTTTGCCGCCTGCCAGCCGAGCCATCCGTTTTTAGGACAGGGACGATGGGGCTTGCCCAGTCGCTGAATTCAACGGGCGAAATTATGCCCTCTCTTAGCAACCTGTCCAACTTACACTCAATTTTCTCCCGCATCACATACGGCACAGCTCTGGCTTTGTGGTGCACTGGTCTGGCGTCCGGGGTGATGCATATCATTACTTTGGTACCTTTTGAAAGTCTCGACACCAGGTTGAAATAGTGATTCAAATTTCTGTAGGACCTGTGAGCATGAACTTTGCTCCACAGATGAAATGGCGTGCACATCCCCCCATTTCCAGTTCATCTCGGCTAGCCAGCTCCTCCCCAAAAGCACGGGACCATTTCCCGGGACAATCCAGAGTGGCAGCTGGTTCTCTGATCCATTATGTGTGACCACCTACATTGCACTGCCTAACACTGGGATGATCTCTTTGGTGTACGTCTGTAATTGCGTGTCAATGCGTTCTAGTTTGGGTCTGCTAGCTCTGAGTGGCCATAGTTTCTTGAATTGTTGGACACTCAGAAGTGACTGGCTGGCCTCTGTGTCCAGCTCCATGCGTACCGGGATGCTGTTTAATAGGACTTTCATCATCATAGGTGGCATTTTGGTATATGATCTGTGGTTGTTTGCCACCTGAACCCGCTGAACTTCAGCGTCCATTGCTTTGTCCCAAGCATCAACCTGCCTTGCAGACCCCTCTTCTGGTTCATCTGCCTCGTAAATTAGCCTCGCTGTGGGCTTCCTGCACATTCTGGCTAAATGTCCACTAAAGTTACAATTTCTACAGATAAATTGTTGAAACTTACAGGTTTTTGCAGCATGTCTGCCCCCGCACCTCCAGCATGAGCTGAGATTGTTGTGAACAAAAGGGCTGTTACCAGGCATTCCTCCCTGATTGTCTCTTTGATTACTCTTGAGCACTCTGTTAGTGGGTGTCAATGGCCTCATCCCGGGACGCATTGTCCACCGAGATGGCGTAAATGTCCATTCAACCTGCCATTGTCTCTGTTGAGGATCCACTCTAGAGTCTGTTGCTGCCTGGGTGGTGTCGAATTGCCCTTGCCTGCGGAGTTCTGAGTCACGTTTACAATGTTAACTCCCTGCTCCATCGCTACGTTGGGAGCAGAGTTGCGCACGTATTTTATCTTGGTTTCCTCCTCCCCTGCCCTGAAGGTCTGAGCCATCAACGCCGCCGCTTCCAAGGTCAAGTTCTTGGTCTCAATTAGCTTTCTGAAAATCCCGGCATGACCAATGCCCTCAATAAAGAAATCCCTTAACATCTCCCCCCTGCAGGCATCTGTGAACTTAGAGGGGCTGGCCAAGTGCTGAAGGTCCGCAACGAAGTCCGATATGCTCTGTCCTTCCTGACGTCGGTGTGTATAGAATCGGTGTCGGGCCTTGTGTATACTGCTCGCTGGTTTGAGGTGCTCACCGATCAGTTTGCTGAGCTCTTCAAAGGTTTTGTCCGCCGGTTTCTCGGGCGCGTACGTCTGAGGTCCACAGCTGGTCAGTAGATGCGCCCTTCGGTTGTCAGCTGCTGCATCTTCCAGCCAGTACTTCGTGACAAAGCTCTGCTGGAGCTTCTCAACGAAATCGGCCCAGTCCTCACCAACACAGTACCATTCCTCTGTGCTACCGGTGGCCATTCTCGTGAGTCATTGATTCCTGTTTTTTGTCGCCAAATGTAATGTACTTACACACTACTATAAATTCACACGAGGCACATTCTGCAGACAAGGTCACTCTGTGACCCGAACCTTTATTCACAGGACCAAGAAGTGATGACCCTGCGTGGGACCTCTCTTTATATACCGGATGACCAGGTGAGGAGTGTCTCCCACAAGTTCACCCCCTGTGGTCAAGGTGTGCATTTCTTAGGTGTATACAGTATGCAGTGTTGTTACATGAAGGTTACATACATGACACAGCTGAAGAACTTTAGGAAGGTGAACAGTTAGTCATTTCCAAGCTGCTCTTGCAAGCCGATGAGTCTGAGAGGCGGTTAGCTGTCGATCTTCATGATTACAAGTGGCCTAGAGATCTAGGGAAGAACCGAGAGAAATAATTTAGAAGGTAAATACCCACAAAGAAAATCAATAGCCATCTTAATCTTGTACGTTCAATTCTTTCCTTTAACCAGGATTCTGTTATTGAAAATATTTAGAATTCACTTTACTCAACTTAGAATGTGTCCTTTCTTTACAGATCTATACTAATTACACAGGGCCCTGTATCATTGTGTGATGTTCTGTATAACATTTGGATCCACTTTAGTCTCAGATATCAAAAGAAGTGGCTGCCCTCAATGGAACCATATCGATATTACAGGATATAATCCAAACAGCAGCTGATCCCAACAATTTAGTTACCACCTTCTAATCCACTGCTAGACTCGCAGTATCCTCTGTGCATTTCACAAATGTTTGAACATAACTCCTCCCTTCCAATTTTTCCATTCTCTTGTTCTCACTGACTTATGTTGTGGTAATGCTCCTCCGAAGAAGGTAACTCTCAGTCACCTAATCCAAGACGCTGTTAAAAAGAGCTGAACCAGTATCAGCAGAATAATTACACTTGGGTAGTTCATCACCACAAGCCAACTCCTGTCTTCACCCAGTATCCAAACTGATAAACACAGCCAGTCTTCAAGATGAGGTACCATGGTTAATTCCCACCAGGCTCAGGGATGCTGACAATGTAATGGCTCCGTCCAGTGGTTCAGCGAACAGCATAGACCAAGGATCAAGCTTGAGTACTTTTTGGTCTTTATGCTGCACTTATCCATCATGTTTTATTCACTTCATGTGTTCATTCACTATAAGATGCATTACTTTCAGAACTTAAGATAAGGAAAGGTTATTGGGTGATTCGGAGCTCACCACTCCGATACCCTAAGGGGGAGAAATTCATATTGTTTGCGCCTCCCTAGGGGGTGATAACGGGGTGCAAATGATTTCTCGCCCGGAGCACGGGGCTGCTACTGTCTCCTGTGAAATTGCGCGGGAGTTAGCGAAGGCGCAAACCTGCAGCTATCTGCTCCTGCCGATAGCGCCTCGGGCCGCTGTGCCGGCGATGATGATGTCATCGCTGTGCATGGGGACCTATTTTTGCCCCGGAGCAAAACTTTGGTCGTGCCCCGTGAGGCCGCCATGGGCGATGTCCACACCAGCCCTTGCTGGTCACAAACCAGGCTGCACTCCCCTCGCGGAGCGAAAATGAAAGGGGAGGTCAATGGATCAATTTTCTTTCTCTGGCCGACTTACCGGTCGCGGCCTTGCCTTGTGGAATTTGCAGGAGCTGTGCCGCTATGCTGCAGCCTGGCACTTTGCTTCTGTGCTGGGCTGCTGCCACGCCACCCTGCCCCCTTCTCCCTATTGCAGATGGAAGGGGAGGGTCCTGTGCTCCCACCAGCGCTAAGTGGCGCTCCACGCAATACTGGTAAATTCCCGCAGTTAGCGCCCCAGTGAGGAAGTGGCGTGCGCAACATTGCACTTCACTTCCTCTCGAATGCGGTAACCCCAATTTCGCTGCCGGGGCAGGACTTCTACGCCAGAAGTCCCGCCTTGCCTCGGTTACCGCCCCCAAACGGGGTGCTACCGAATTTCAGTCCCTAACTCTCCCATTCTAACATCAAGGTGTATTTTGACCATTTCTAATGTTCTTACCTATACTACCAGAAAAGTTATTCTAAACATTCATCACTGAGGATAGAAATTCCATTTAAGATCAATTCTAAATCTATTTTTCATACTAATTTAAATTGACATCCTCTAGTCCCATTTTCCTGGCTTAAATTAAAGTAATATTCAGTTTTCCATGTCTATACCATTTTATGCAACTTGATGCGGTTCCTCCTTAATTGCCTTCTTTCTAGATGGTGAAACTTAAAGTTTTCTAATATTTCCTCATTGTGCATCCCTTTATGCTTGGGAATGGTTGTGTTACTCTTGCTGTGTCCTCTGTTCCCTATATATTTGCCTTGATCCTTACTGGTGCTGATTGTATGAGATAATCTTAAATGCAATCATGTGATAATTTACCATCTCTCCTCCCAACTAAGGCTGTGTTCTGCTGGTTATTCTGATCAGTCAAAAATTAGGACTTGGCACCTTGAGCTTTTGCCAGATACACAAGTTCTGATTCTGTTCCTTCATTTCCAGGAGGGCATTACCAATTTAAAGCAGGCTGAATGAAATTGGCCATTTTTTACAACATTGTCTTTACATATCCTTATTTCATACAATATTCAATCACAAACTTATCCGAAAACATGGCTCCACAACTCCTCCTTCTCAAGCAGCATAATGCACCCAGCCATCTGAACATCACGTACTCTTGGTACACCCTCTCCCACATACATTGGTGTCAGCTGTGGCTCAGCGGCTCTGTCATCGAACTACAGTACACGGACAATGCTTGCGTCTGTGCACATTCAGAGGCTGAACTCCAAGCCATCGTCAACATCTTCACCCAGGCGTACAAAAGCATGGACCTTACACTAAACATCTGTTTCACAAAGGTCCTCCAGCAACCTGACCCTACCACACAGCACTGCCCCCAGTCATCAAAATCCACAGCGCGGCCTTGGACAACGTGGACCATTTTCCATACTTCAGGAGCCTACTATCAGCAAGGGCAGACATTGACGATGAGGTCCAACACTGCCTCCAGTGTGCCAGCGCAGCCTTCGGTCGCCTGAGGAAGAGAGTGTTTGAAGACCAGGACCTTAAATCTGGCACCAAGCTTATGGTCTACAGGGCAGTAGTGATACCTGCCCTTCCAAATGTATCAGAGATGTGGACCATATACAGTAGACACGTCAAAGTGCTGGAGAAGTACCAGCAGCGCTGCCTCCGCAGGATCCTGCAAATCCACTGGGAGGTTAGACGCACCAACGTCAATGTTCTCGATCAGGCCAACATCCCCAGCATCGAAGCACTGACCACACTCGACCAGCTCCATTGGTCAGGCCACATTGTCCGCATGCCCAACACGAGACTTCCAAAGCAAGTGCTCTACTCGGAACTCCTACACGGCAAGCGAGCAGAGGAAACGTTTCAAGGACACCCTCAAAGTCTCCTTGATTAAGTGCAACATCCCCACTGACACCTGGGAATCCCTGGCCCAAGACCGCCCGAAGTGGAGGAAGAGCATCCGGGAGGGTGCTGAGCACCTCGAGTCTCGTCGCCAAGAGCATGCAGAAACCAAGCACAGACAACGGAAGCAGCATGCGGCAAACCAGACTCCCCACCCACACTTTTTTTCAACCACTGTCTGCCCCACCTGTGACAGAAACTGTCATTCCCGTATTGGACTGGAGTCACCTGAAAACTCACTTTTAGATTAGAAGAAAGTCTTCCTCGATTTCGAGGGACTGCCTATGATAATGATGATGGTAGCACTCTGACCTCTAGGTCAGAAGGTTGTGGGTTCAAGTCCTACTCCAGAGATTTGAGCACAAAAAACTCCAGGCTGACAAGAGGGAGCACTGCACTGTTGGAGGTGCCTTTTTTTTTTGATGAGACTTTAAACTGAGGCCCCATTTGACCCCTCAGGTGGATGTAAAAGATCCCATGGCATTATTTCAAAGAAGAGCAGGGGAGTTATCCCCGGTGTCCTGGCCAATATTTATCCCTCAATTAACATAACAAAAACAGATTATCTGGTCATCATCACATTGCTGTTTTTGGGAGCTTGCTTGTGCACAAATTGGCTGCCGCGTTTCCCACATGACAACAGTGATTACATCCCAAAAGTACTTCATTGTGCTTTGAGATGTCCGGTGATTGTGAAAGGCACTATATAAATGCAAGGTTTTCTTTCTTAAGCTGGGGCAAATTCAATACAAATTTTGACAATGTCTCCAAGACTACAAATCTTGCTTTCTTTAGCAGAAGGTGGTGTAGGAGCCACCGCCCACCCATTCCCCTTGCGTTGATCTGCCTTCGCGGAAGGAATGTGTGAGAAATGGAATGTGGGACTGTTCTGAGAGAAAGAGAGTTCCAATTCTAGAAGCAGAACTACAGAATAGCAGAGGAATTCTACACCAAGTTCATTCATATTTGCACGGAGGGGGAATGGGAAAACAAGTGTTGTGCTGAGGACCTGGCTTAAGCATACAAAAAGAGGCTAAATCAAGTACTTAAGAGTTAACTTTTATGAAGCCATGGATGATTACACATTAGCAATTCAAAACAAAGAAGATTTTGAAGTTCCATATTTATAATCGAGGACTGACCCGATTTAGAATAGGATTTTTTGGCCAGGCATGCGTCTTGAACAGACACTAATTGATTAAAAAAAAAGAAAGTAGAGGATGTTAGAAATGCAGCAGCTAGACTATAAACATTGGTTCTGCATGTGTGAGTACGATTTTTAAAAGTAAGCAATGTCAAAAGTGTATTCCTGAATAAGCTTTAGTGTAAGTTTAATGGTAGTGAAGGCATGGCTCAGAGATTGCATAGATTTATGGGGCCAATTTTCCACATTGCCGACTTTTGGCGCAGTTGTAGAGGTACGTCCGATTTTTTAAGAGGCCGACTGCGGCAAAAAAAAGTTGCAAGTTTCGCCGTAATAAATTTTGAATGTGGTGCGGCGCAGATTGTCCTTAAGCTTGGTGGGTGCAGCTTAAGGTCTGCGCCAAAAACGGAGGTTGCCAGGGTAACGAGGGATACACTGAAGGGCCGAGGCTGGAAAGTGAAACATACGGCACTCCTATCCCGGGCCAAAAGGACACCCATCCCCGGTGCCGCTCCTATCCAGGGTGGAATTCCCCCCGCCCCCTGTACCGCTGCTATTCCGGGCCAAATGGCCCCCTGCCCTCGGTGATACCCCTATCCTGGGCCAAATGGCCCCCTGCCTCCGGTACCGCTGCTATTCCGGGCCAAATGGCCCCCTGCCCTCGGTGATACTCCTATCCTGGGCCAAATGGCCCCCTGCCTCCGGTGCCGGTGCTACCCCGGGCCATAAGACCCCCCCGCACCCGGTGCCACTCCTATCCCAGGCCAAAAAGCCCCCTGCCCTCAGTGCCGTGTCTTCTTCCCTCCCTCCAAAACCTAACTCAGCTGCGCTAAAACAATGGCGCCTTCTCTGCACCGATTTTCTTAAGTTTAGGTAAGGTTTTTCAGAGCGGCGCACTGCGCCGTTTTTGAAAAAATCCTAGTTGGCCAAACTTGCTTAAATGGCCAGAAATGGCGCTGCCGGCAGCTGGCACCCCCAGTGATGTCAAAAAATCGGAACTAAAAAAACTGGAGCAGAAACTTTAGTCTGCTCTAAAAAAAACGGGCGCCAAAAGTCGGCGCAGAATGGTGGCGAAAATTCAGCCCATATATAATGTGTGTTATGAAATTTATATTGTAAACTTTGACTAAATGTGGCCTAAAACTGGTCATCTTTATCACTGATTTTATGCTGCTACTTGTGGATTGAAGCAAAACTGTTTCTACTTCAAATCAGGGAAAAGGGTGAGGTAAAACTTGGGAGTCAAATCAGCACTTTATCTTCTGCATCCAGGCTGGAATATGAATCCAACCTGGGTGAAGATCAGGACACCATAGAGTCATGCTGCAAAATGGAGTTATGCTGCCAGGTGCACCCTGACTGTGTTGTCACGTCCAAAGCTCATGTTTAACATTGGTTTGAGGATTGTTACATCCAAAAAAGGAATAAAGAAGGCCATCAGGAAAGGTGAAGAAAGCAGATCTTTCCTTGTTTGGTCATTAATTATGAACCCAGGCAGCATTTTGCAGCTTTAAAAAAAAAAGCAAGTTTAAATAAGACTCCTGTTTCTCTTTAGCTCTCCATCCTTCTGTTTTCCATTAAGCCTCGAATCCCTGTAACTGTAATACATTATGCTCTAAAAAGAGCAAGGGAGTTATCCCCAATCAACATACCATAAACTGATTACCTGGTCATTATCACATTGCTGTTTGTCGGAGTTTGCTTATGCACAAGTTGGCTGCCGCGTTTCTCACATTACAACAGTGACTACACTCCAAAAGTACTCCATTGGCTGTAAAGTACTTTGAGACGCCCCGTGGTCGTGAAAGGCACAAAATAAATGCAAATCTTTCTCTTTCATTCTGACCGCCACATACATTACAATTCCCAGAAGCATCTTGCAATAGCACTACTGAGGCCCACTCCCTCCTGCTGTCTTTCTATATTTTTTAAGCATGCCCCCCCCCACCCAAAGCCCCTCATTGGAGCAAATAGTGTGGGGGGGGGGGGGGGGGGGAAGTGTTGTAGCAACAGTCAGGAGAAAAGGGTAATAAAAAGGAAAGTGAAAATAAACGAAGAGAAAAAAAACAATATGCAAATGTCCAGGAGCCAGTCTCTGATTTGAGGAACTACAACTTCAGCAGTGCTGTAGCCTGGGAAGAGGCGAGAGGGACACACAGAGAGAACAAAGCAAAACACTTGCTTACAGGGAAAGGTGAAGAGCTTCTTTTCACACATGCTAATCAACAGCATTCACACAGGCCTTTTGTCCCTTTAGATAAAGTACGTGATGCAATTCAGATTGGAGGAGAAAACAAAGATTTAAAAATGCTCAGCATTTTCAGCAACCCAAATTACCAACACTTTTTATTTTCCTATACAGGTTCCAAAAGTGTTTATAAACGGGACGTGCATTGGTGGTGGTTCAGATACTGTTCTACTCCATTCCAAGGGTAGACTACCGGACTTGGTGAATAGGTGCGATTCAAATTCCGTCATGGAAGGAGTCTGCGTTTTTCTTTGATACCAAACAGAAGCATCATTCCAAGCTCACTATTACTTGTGGAATAAACTTAACAAATTAAAATGCATCCAGTTGGACTGATTAGCAAGATTTGTTCTAAAATCAAGTAAATTTATCAAAGCATTTGAATTATGAAAGCAAATTAAACTTCCTATTTTTCAGCCCTCAGTATGGAGGTCGGTCACTTTGTCCATGAGGAATGAAGAACCTATACCCCTCCAAAGTCACATTGAGCACTTTCATGAACTTTCTAGGTTGCAGAGAAGTAATAATAAAAGCCTAGAAGCTGGCGACCTGCCTCTGCAGCCATTCAAGAAGTGTTGTGTGATGGGAGAGAAAAAAAACAACCAGAAAGACATTAAATGTCACAGCACTAAATGTTTTTCTTAACACTTTATTTCAACTGGATTAAAGAATAGAAAAACAATTGAATGTGTATAGTTAATGTAAAGGCAGTTAACAGTAACCTTCATATTTGTGCATCATCATCACATTTAGTTTGACAAGTGGTGTTTTCAAGTGGCAATATCCAACTTCAATGGAAAGAGCAACTCTAGAAATGAAACAGCAGTGACCTGTTTTAAACTGCCAATGCTACCTGGTAGATTCTACCATTAGGTACATAAAGACAGATAAAAATTCAAAGTTCTGTGAGACGTATATTTGCAATAACAAGAATAGGTTGAACTTTAGCAAGTTTTAGCTCAATATGCATAGAGTTTTGTTGAGCGAATCTTGCCAGTGGCAATATCTGTTTTAATCAATCTACATGGTACAGATTTTTTGAAGTGACAAAACTAAATCTATACAAAATCCATTTTTCCTCCAGCATTATTTAATACAGTAATTGTATGACTTAATCAGTCATATTTAAATTGATCTTCATTTTAAATCAGCTAGAAAGACAAAAAAGTTACTTTGCTTGCAAACACATGAAACTGATTTGATCAAACTACACAATCTCACAAAGTGTTACGTTTTCTACACAAGACAGTATAAAAGATGAGGTATAATTAACACGCTTGTTTATCAAAATAGGTGAAAGTGATGGACGTGTCAAAGTGATGGACAAACTTGTACTCTATTTTACGTACAGGATAATAAATCTCCAGCGAATGGCAATTTTATATTATGTTACTCAAAAATGGTAACCAGAAATGAAGAATCTTAATCCTTTACTTGCTTCTTTGGTCAGATTCAAAATATTGCAAATGTGCAGGATGGCATTTATATTTTATCTGTCATTCTTAAAACAGAGACTCTCCTCTGCAGTGAAATTTTGCTCAGCAGAAATTAGGCAGCCAACAAAAGAGATATGGAGTGGAAAAGCTGTAAAACTGTAAACTGAAGTGGTGCATGGGGATCCCTGCAAACAAAAGCCAACTGCAAGACAAATAAAAGCTCGGAATGTCCAGGTACAATCTGTTGAAAGTGAATGCAAATAAATATGAAATACAAAGGGAAGAATACATTTGAAAAGCTATTGTGTGTATCTGTACAAATCAAATAGAACATTGCCAAGTGCCATAAAGATGATAGAGCAGTCAATAAAAACAAACCATTAAACCCCAGTGATTTGTATCAAGTGTAAAAGTGAACTGTAGGACAGGTGGACAGAGTTCAAGACCAGCTTGTGCCACAAATTCAATTTTACAATGCAAGAAATTACATGCAGCTTCTGTTATTCTGAGAATGCTCCTGTGAAGCGTATTGCGACTTTCTTGCTACGTTAAAGGTGCTATATAAATGCAGGTAGTTGTTTATGGACGAATCAAAATTCAAACACGGACTGTAACATTGTCTTGGGCGCAGCCAAATCCCCAAATCTCAACATTTTAATTTTGGCAGATGAATGTAAAGATCTTGACTAAATGGTCATAGGCTTTAAACATACAAGTACCTGATTATTTGCACAGAACATAACATATACTTTTATGTCAGAGTCCATAATAATTTGATCAAGATCTTTTGGTTCAGCTGAAAAGCTACAAAAAGCAATGCATTCACAAGCAGACTTTTCATATTGTTAATGGCTGCCCTTCTCTGCTGCTGCCCACTCCCATTTTTCTTGTTTTTAATTATTTAAAAAAAATCCTTAGTTGGTCCTTCAGTTTGGAGGTGAAATCTGAGCAATAACTTATTAAATTGCCATAGCTCAAGACCAAAAAACAACACTGTAAAATCTTAGCAAACTAAATTTGTGACTAGGTTCAGCCGCATGACCCAAATTGTTGATTCATAAAGTTGTCCACTCTTGTGTTGCTGCAGCTATAACTGACACAATATGGACTCGTGACTGGTGTTGATTTTCAGCTAATCTTCTGAAACCCTCCAGTTTAGACTGCTGTTCAACTTGTGTGGAAATACTTCTATATGTTCCTCCCTAATTCTTTACCCTAAAACAGATTTTAACCTGATTAATGACGACTGCTAATGTTTTCTATCTAATTAATTCTACCTAGAATCAGAGTTGTTACAGCACGGAGGGCGGCCATTCGGCCCATCGAGCCCTTGTCGACTCTCTGCTAGTCCCACTCCCCTGCTCTTTCCCCATAGTCCTGCAAAAAAATTTCCTTCAGGTACTTATCCAACTCCCTTTTGAAAGATAAGATTGAGTCTGCTTCCACCACCCTTTCAGGCAGTGCATTCCAGAACCCAACCTAATGGTGCAACAAAATCCAATTGAGGCTTCACTTGCCTGACAGACCAAGTACTATCGTAGTATTTCAATACCTTGCAAGGCCCCAATTGTAGAGCTCTTTATTCCAACTTTCACTCATTAAATTTCCATCTTTCCTAGCCATCATTTTCACTAGATCTTCATGGTTCTACCTGCTGCATTACATCTTATTGGACCCAATTTGTTAAATTACATTTAAATATGCTGCTGCTGTCATTTTTCCATGGAGGAATGTACATTGGGCAGATTACATCAGATACGGACAGCATAAAAAGTGTAGAAATATGCAGGCAATGGCAACAGAAGATGGGAAGATCAGAGAGTAAGGTGCCTTGAACATAGAAATGAATTACCAATTGAAACTGAAGTTTAGTCAATCCTTCCTTAGCATAGCCAGTAACAATTAGAAACATAGAAAATAGGTGCAGGAGTAGGCCATTCGGCCCTGCACCGCCATTCAATGAGTTCATGGCTGAACATGCAAATTCAGTACCCCATTCCTGCTTTCTCGCCATACCCCTTGATCCCCCTAGTAGGAAAGACGACATCTAACTCCTTTTTGAATATATTTAGTGAATTGGCCTCATCAACTTTCTGTGGTAGAGAATTCCACAGGTTCACCACTCTCTGGGTGAAGAAGTTTCTCCTCATCTCGGTCCTAAATGGCTTGCCCCTTATCCTTAGACTGTGACCCCTGGTTCTGGACTTCCCCAACATTGCGAACATTCTTCCTGCATCTAACCTGTCTAACCCCGTCAGAATTTTAAACGTTTCTATGAGATCCCCTCTCATTCTTCTGAACTCCAGTGAATACAAGCCCAGTTGATCCAGTCTTTCTTGATAGGTCAGTCCCGCCATCCCGGGAATCAGTCTGGTGAACCTTCGCTGCACTCCCTCAATAGCAAGAATGTTCTTCCTCAAGTTAGGAGACCAAAACCATTCACAATACTCCAAGTGTGGCCTCACCAAGGCCCTGTACAACTGTAGCAACACCTCCCTGCCCCTGTACTCAAATCCCCTCGCTATGAAGGCCAACATGCCATTTGCTTTCTTAACCGCCTGCTGTACCTGCATGCCAACCTTCAATGACTGATGTACCATGACACCCAGGTCTCGTTGCACCTCCCCTTTTCCTAATCTGTCACCATTCAGATAATAGTCTGTCTCTCTGTTTTTACCACCAAAGTGGATAACCTCACATTTATCCACATTATACTTCATCTGCCATGCATTTTCCCACTCACCTAACCTATCTAAGTCACTCTGCAGCCTCATAGCATCCTCCTCGCAGCTCACACTGCCACCCAACTTAGTGTCATCCGCAAATTTGGAGATACTACATTTAATCCCCTCGTCTAAATCATTAATGTACAATGTAAACAGCTGGGGCCCCAGCACAGAACCTTGCGGTACCCCACTAGTTACTGCCTGCCATTCTGAAAAGCACCCATTTACTCCTACTCTTTGCTTCCTGTCTGACAACCAGTTCTCAATCCATGTCAGCACACTACCCCCAATCCCATGTGCTTTAACTTTGCACATTAATCTCTAGTGTGGGACCTTGTCGAAAGCCTTCTGAAAGTCCAAATATACCACATCAACTGGTTCTCCCTTGTCCACTCTACTGGAAACATCCTCAAAACATTCCAGATGATTTGTCAAGCATGATTTCCCTTTCACAAATCTATGCTGACTTGGACCTATCATGTCACCTCTTTCCAAATGCGCTGCTATTTCATCCTTAATAATTGATTCCATCATTTTACCCACTACTGAGGTCAGGCTGACCGGTCTATAATTCCCTGTTTTCTCTCTCCCTCCTTTTTTAAAAAGTGGGGTTACATTGGCTACCCTCCACTCGATAGGAACTGATCCAGAGTCTATGGAATGTTGGAAAATGACTGTCAATGCATCCGCTATTTCCAAGGCCACCTCCTTAAGTACTCTGGGATGCAGTCCATCAGGCCCTGGGGATTTATCGGCCTTCAATCCCATCAATTTCCCCAACACAATTTCCCGACTAATAAAGATTTCCCTCAGTTCCTCCTTCTTACTAGACCCTCTGACCCCTTTTATATCCGGAAGGTTGTTTATGTCCTCCTTAGTGAATACCGAACCAAAGTACTTGTTCAATTGGTCTGCCATTTCTTTGTTCCCCGTTATGACTTCCCATGATTCTGACTGCAGGGGACCTACATTTGTCTTTACTAACCTTTTTCTCTTTACATATCTATAGAAACTTTTGCAGTCCGTCTTAATGTTCCCTGCAAGCTTCCTCTCGTACTCTATTTTCCCTGCCCTAATCAAACCCTTTGTCCTCCTCTGCTGAGTTCTAAATTTCCATCAGTCCCCAGGTTCACTGCTATTTCTGGCCATTTGTATGCCACTTCCTTGGCTTTAATACTATCCCTGATTTCCCTTGATAGCCACGGTTGAGCCACCTTCCCTTTTTTATTTTTACGCCAGACAGGGATGTACAATTGTTGTAGTTCATCCATGCGGTCTCTAAATGTCTGCCATTGCCCATCCACAGTCAACCCCTTAAGTATCATTCGCCAGTCTATCCTTGCCAATTCACGCCTCACACCTTCAAAGTTACCCTTCTTTAAGTTCTGGACCATGGTCTCTGAATTAACTGTTTCATTCTCCATCCTAATGTAGAATTCCACCATATTATGGTCACTCTTCCCCAAGGGGCCTCGCACGAGATTGCTAATTAGTCCTCTCTCATTACACAACACCCAGTCTAAGATGGCCTCCCCCATAGTTGGTTCCTCAACATATTGGTCTAGAAAACCATCCCTCATGCATTCCAGGAAATCCTCCTCCACCGTATTGCTTCCAGTTTGGTTAGCCCAATCTATATGCATATTAAAGTCACCCATGATAACTGCTGCACCTTTATTGCATGCACCCCTAATTTCCTGTTTGATGCCCTCCCCAACATCACTACTACTGTTTGGAGGTCTGTACACAACTCCCACTAACGTTTTTTGCCCTTTGGTGTTCTGCAGCTCTACCCATATAGATTCCACATCATCCAAGCTAATGTCCTTCCTAACTATTGCATTAATCTCCTCTTTAACCAGCAATGCTACCCCACCTCCTTTTCCTTTTATTCTATCCTTCCTGAATGTTGAATACCCATGGATGTTGAGTTCCCAGCCCTGATTATCCTGGAGCCACGTCTCTGTAATCCCAATCACATCATATCCGTTAACATCTATTTGCACAGTTAATTCATTCACCTTATTACGGATACTCCTTGCATTAAGACACAAAGCCTTCAGGCTTGTTTTTTTAACACCCTTTGTCCTTTTAGAATTATGATGTAGTGTGGCCCTTTTTGTTTCTTGCCTTTGTTTACTCGGCCTTCCACTATTGCTTTTTACCTTTCTACCATCCGTTTCTGACTCTATATTACTTCGCCCTATCTCGCTGCATAGGTTCCAATCCCATTATAAACTAATCATGTAAAATAAAGTTTAAAATAAACTAATCATCAGGGCAGACGAATGTGTAATCAAAGAGATGGGACAGACTATAGAATAGTATAAACCAGGAGGGGAAACCCCACCTAGGCAGCGACAACCTAGGACCCACCCTTGAGAGAAGCTGGACCTTAAGCTGGGAGCTTAAAGCAGGACATGAGAGAAGCCGGACCTTAAGCTAGGAGCTTAAAGCCGAACACCAGTGGCGGAGACTGATCATCTCTGTTAACAGGTAATACGAGCACAAGTAGTGAGGCTTATGTGCTATTTTATACATTGTACTTTAATTCTACTTTGGGAAATAAAGTTTATTTAGCTTAAACGTAACGTTTGTCGACTACTTTCTTTCAATACTCGAAGTCCCACCAAATTGTTGCGACTGTAGTGACTAAATACCCACCGAGTAAACTGTCCACAAACCTACAGTGAGTTTTGGGCAACAGATGGGACTGTGAATTTAAAGAGTATTGAAAGAAAGAAAGTAAAAATTTGAACTGGTCAGCGACCAGGACTAAGGAAAGTCAGTATTTGAACTGGTCAGGGACCAGGACTAAGGATAGTCAATACGACAACTAAAAGGACGTTCAAGGTTTAGAACAATAATTATGGACAGGGTTAATACTCTGTTGTTGATGCCAGTTCGTTAGATATATTCAAGAGGGAGTTAGATATGGCCCTTATGGCTAAAGGGATCAAGGGGTATAGAGAGAAAGCAGGAAAGGGGTACTGAGGTGAATGATCAGCCATGATCTTTTTGAATGGTGGTGCAGGTTCGAAGGGCCAAATGGCCTGCTCCTGCACCTATTTTCTATGTTTCTATGTCCCACCAAACTGTTGCGACTGTAGTGACTAAATACCCACCGAGTAAGCTGTCTACAAACCTAGTGAGTTTTGGGCAACTCCCCGACTGTCCATCTCCCCATTTCTGTACACACATCACACAAAGGACAATATCACTCATTCTGATGGATCTGAATCAACAAGTTAGATGGGCAGGTTATCATGCTTTTCACAACATGGTTTCACAGCAACCGTGCATCATGCAAAAAGCATTGAGTCTACAAATACAGGATGCTCCAAACTGTCTTTCAGCCATCAGCAACCACCAACTAGTTCATTAACTATGGGCAATCAATCCTACCAGCTTAATAAGTGGCTTACTAAGAGACTGACGCCACAGTTCCGGTCACCATATTATAAAAAGGATATAGAGGCACTGGAGAGAGTGCATAGAAGATTTACAAGGATGATACCAGAAATGTGAGGGTATACATAACAGGAAAGGATGAACAGGCTGGGTCTCTTTTCTCTTGAAAAAAGGTGGCTCAAGGGTGATCTAATGGAGGTCTTTAAAATTATGAAAGGTTTTGATAGAGTAGACACATTTCATAACAGTGGTTGCAATTCTTGGGCATTTCGAGAGACTAGGTGAAATTTATATTGTCTTGGGCAAAATAAAAAATAAAAAAAATCTAGTAAAATACCACCAACAGTTTAAAAACTACTTGTGCATTCACTAAAGTAGGCTGCACCAATGCCACCGCGAGTTTCATACTGACCAGGAAGATCCTTGGCTTGGTCTATGGTCTTGCTCCGTTAGCTGGGGTGACTGCAAGTGCGCCAGTCAGTAAACGTTGCAAGAATGATGCAAGTGTAGACATCAGATCAGATCAGATCAGGACTGTATACATAATTTAGCTGCAAATATCAATTCTGAATAAACATTTGGGTTTCACAACATCTTGATTTTGATTTAGTGAGATTGGGCATTGCTGCCTGGAATGTGTTTGATCTAAGTGTATAAATAATTGATCATTGCAGTGAAACCTTGTACTGACCCAAATCAAGAGTGTTTGCAAGCTGCAGCTTCTTAAACTGGCTCGCTGGGATTAGTTTGGTGAGCTGCATGGAAATAAATGGGTCTGTTTATGCAAGTGGAAGTTAAACAGTGGGTAACTTATTGCAGCATTGGCTGTTAAGGTGATTTAGCATAAGATCCAAAGGTTATACAGATATAAGGAAAACCTTTTTTTTTAAATGTAGGGCGTGGTTGGAATATGGAATGCACTGCCTGAAAAGGTGGCGGAGGCTGACTCGATCGTGGCTTTCAAAATGGAATTGGATAAGTACCTAAATGAAAAAAAATGCAGGGCTATGGGAAAAGGGCGGGGGAGTGGGACTAGCTGGCTCGACAGGCTGAATGGCCTTCTTCCGTGATGTAACCATTCTATTCTATGGACTGGATCAAGCTTACCTCTAATGCTGTTGCCCAAACATCCAGACAACACACATTGTTCAGATTTACACGATTTGCGAGCTACTGGAGGGGGTGGGAGAACCATGCCAGAGGAACTGATTTTCGAAGGGGAGCAGAGAAAAATATATATTTATAGAGAGTTCATAAAATGGAATGGTGCTAATGACATAACTTATAATCGTACAAGAATCTAATTTCATGTTTAAAAATAAACTTTTTTTTTAAAGCAATATTTTCACGTGCTGATAGATTCAAGTTATCCAAAGCTTATACTGGTTAATTCATCTTATTCTTCCCCACCCCCATTTTTAATATATGGAAATTTCAGCATCTCTCTACAAGCCCCTCTGCCACTGATTTACATACCCAACATTGCAATACAGTATCTTGTTCTTCCAATAAATACACTGTAGTGATTTTTGGAATCCCCACTCTCTGCCAAACAACATGCCCACAACAGCTTACACTTTCTTATAACACCAAGATAATTTCTCCTGACAAAAACTGGATTGTTCACCACCAAAAGTTTTTATTTTTGAAGTGTCATCATGGGGATAATTCTCAACTGTTCTTTTATATATTCTTTTCAGATAGAATCATGTTGGAATCATAATTTTTGAGAAGTTGGTCAGATCAGCAATGTGGCACCTATGGCTTGCCTCATATACAGGCTGGCATACATGTTTGGTCTGGATTCCACACTTAAAACTATATCGATTGGCTATCAATACATGAGGCAGTTTACTTTAATAACTGATTGCTACTTTCAATTAGCAAAGCCAACACTGCAGTAACTCCTGCAAAACAAGATTTGTAATGTTGGAAAGTGTGAGGTCATGCACTTTAGCAGAAAAAAATCAAAGAGCAAGTTATTATTTAAATGGAGAAAGATTGCAAAGTGCCACATTACAGCGGGACCTGGGGGTACTTGTGCATGAAACACAAAAGGATTGTATGCAGGTACAGCAAGTGATCAGGAAGGTCAATGGTATCTTGGCCTTTATTGCAAAGGGGATGGAGTATAAAAGCAGGGAAGTCTTGCTACAGCTATACAAGGTTTTGGTGAGGCAACACCTGGAATACTGTGCAGTTTTGGTTTCCATATTTACGAAAGGATATACTTGCTTTGGAGGCAGTTCAGAGAAGGTTCACTAAGTTGATTCCGGAGATGAGGGGGTTGACTTATGAGCCTCTACTCATTGGAGTTCAGAAGAATGAGAGGTGATCTTAGCGAAACGTATAAGGTTATGAGGAGGCTTGACAAGGTGGATGCAGAGAGGATGTTTCCACTGATGGGGGAGACTAGAACTAGAGGGCATAATCTTAGAATAAGGGGCCGCCCATTTAAAACAGAGATGAGAAATTTCAGAGGGTTGCAAATCTGTGGAATTCGCTGCCTCAAAGAGCTGTGGAAGCTGGAACATTGAATAAATTTAAGACAGAAAGACAGTTTCTTAAACGATAAGGGGTTATGGGGAGCAGGCGGGGATGGAACGAAGTCCATGATCAGATCAGCTATGATCTTATTGAATGGCGGAGTAGGCTCGAGGGGCCGTATGGCCTACTCCTGTTCCTATTTCTTATGTTCTTATTTAATTGGTAACCTAATCTCATTGAGTTACATTAATCTTCTACATAGTTCCACCCTCTCATTGACAGTATCTACAAAAATCTAAGACCTGTAACAAAAGATAATTTGGATTTTTTTTGTAGGATGTGCCAGACTCTCGAGTCTGACAAGCTGAATAGTTCGATGCAAACCTACTCACAAATGTGCCTTTAAAAATTTACTTTATTCAGCACAATCCACCGATAATAAACTCCAGCTAACTATATTCCCACTCTTGCTTTAATGCCCACTTCAGCCTTTTCATGAAATTGCTATCAAAAGTGTTACAAGAGTACAATGTGTTTGAAATATTTCTTATCTTAGACCTAAGCCTCCTTGAAAACTTAATCCACTTCCACAATTGAAACATCTTAATTCTCATCAGCCTGTTCACAACAAAAAATTACAATTAAACAGTGTTCTCCACTATTACATTTAACCTATTTACTGTCAATGTGGTCTCATGTAGACCAACTGTAAAAAAAAAGAGCACAACTTTGGTTATACCATCACCCTACTTAGATGTTTCTAGTTAAGGTTACAAATGTCTTGACAGCGGAAATCCAAAAGCACACTATAATTAAAATAATTTGCTGTGGCAGAACAGTCTTAGAATCCAATTACAGTCATACCATTTACAGTCTCTCCTTAAATCAAACAGACACTCTACCAAGAAACTAACAATTCATAATGTGAGTCTTCCATTCAAGCAGTCCTAGAAACCTGATGAGTAATTAATCTTTAACTAAACAATTCAGTGTTTCCTTTCAATATTTAAATCAAGTCTAATGCAAAGTTCCGGATGACTTCCAAAGCCCCAGTGTCAAAGCCACAGATATCCAGCATGCCTTTGTCATCCGGGTCAGCAATGGTGAAACCATTAGAAGCTAATCCACAGACAATCAATTTGGCTGGAATGCCCATTTTCTGCAACAATAGAAATAGAAGAGTAAGATAACAAACTCCTGGCAGTAGAAGATTACATAGTTAATTACATAGGATATACAGCACAGAAACAGGCCATTCGGCCCAACCAGTCCATGCCGGTGTTTATGCTCCACTCAAATCTCTTCCCATCTTTCCTCATCTAAATCTATCTGCATAACCCTCTATTCCCTTCTTCCTCATATGTTTATCTAATCGCCCTTTGAATGTGTCTATACTATTCGCTTCAACCACTCCCTGTGGTAGCGAGTTCCATATTCTCACCACTCTCTGGGTGAAGAAGTTCCTTCTGAATTCCCCATTTGATTTCTTGGCGGCTATCTTATATTGATGGCCTCTAGTTTTACTCTTCCCCACAGTGGAGACATTCTCTCTGTATCTACTCTATCAAAACTTTTCATGATTTCAAGACATCTATAAGGTCACCCCTCAGCCTTCTCTTTTCAACAGCTCGTTCCTCCTTACCAGATATGTGTACCCTCGCATTTCTGGTATCATCCTTGTAAATCATCTCGGCACCCTCTCCAGTGCTTCTATATCTTTTTTGTAATATGGCAACCAGAATTGTACGCAGTACTGCAAGTGTGGTCGAACCAAGGTTCGATACAAGTTTAGCATAACTTCACTACTTTTCAATTTAATCGCTCTAGAAATAAACCCTCGTGTTTGGTTTGCTATTTTACGATCTTGTTAACCTGCATTGATACATTTAGTGACTTGCGTATTCTTAAGGGGTTATGGGGAGCGGGCAGGGAAGGGGAGTGGGCAGGCAAGTGGACCTGAGTCCATGATTGGATCAGCCATGACCCTGTGTTTGTCATTATAGGCAGTCCCTCAAATCAAGGATGACTTGCTTCCACATCAAAAAGTTCACAGGTGTTTCAATGAAGGACCTAATATTCCAGGTCCCGAACTAAATCTTGAAGGATGGAAGATGCCTGTGCGTGGATTTTTTTAATGTGTGGTGATCGTTGCACATCAGCCACCACACGGGTTTGACAGAGCTAGGTCTTGGTCCAGTAGCAAAGATTAACCAAGACAACTGGAGACCAGCTCTACTGCACGGGCCTAGTGCGCACACATATCGCAGTGTGGGTTGGCCCGTGATGCCCCTGGGCCCACGCCTCTTCTGGGCCCCAAACTCACCACTCTCCTGGGCCCCGATCATGTCCCTCTACAATCTTTCGCCGCTCCTTCGCCCTGACCTCGCCGCTCCTGCTGTATCTGCCCGCACTCCAATCACCGACCTGGATCTTGGTGATGCCCCTTTTCACTGCCGTTACTCCCCTGCTCCAGCACATGCTGCTCCCTGGAGTGGTATGCCATCACGGATCAGCCATGATGGTATTAAATGGCGGAGCAGGCTCAAGGGGCCAAATGGCCTACTCCTGCTCCTATTTCTTATGTTTAGTCTGAGATTCCTTTCCTACCCCATCTAGATTCTTATTTTCCAAGTAATGTGAGTTCCCTATTTTTCTTACCAAAATGTAACACTTCACATTTATCTATGTTGAATTTCATTTGCCAATTATATGCTCATTCTGCAAGTTTATTACTATCTTCTTGTAATTTATTGCAATCCTCCTCAGTACAGTATTGACAATCGCCCCAATTTGGTGTCATCCGCAAATTTAGAAATTGTGTTTTTGATTCCAAAGTCTAAATCATTAATATAAACCGTGAACAACAGTGGTCCCAGCATTGAACCTTGTGGAACACCACTACCCACCTTCTGCCACTCTGAATAGCTACCCATTACCCCTACTTTCTGCTTTCTGTTTACCCATTAAAAATGTCAATATAGTATTAACTGCTTCAACCTGGAGTCTGTTCCACAAATCTATGCAATAGGGTGGGGGTCTGTGGCAACACAATCTCTCTCTAACTTCAGCCTTGCTCAAAACTTGTGCGCTGCCCTCTACTTCTGCATACACAAATTAATTATCCATTCTTGGTATTGTAAAGACCTGGATTGTTTCTCCTCCCAATAGCTTTCTCTCTAATGTAAACAAGTTCAGGTCTGGCTCCCTTCAAACCGCTTGTGGCAATTTCCTTGGTACTAAACCGTATAAAAATAGTAAGACAGAACTCACTTTGTGTATAAATATAAATCGATACATTGTGCTCTGTTTAAATGTAAAGCTAAGGCTGAAGTAGGTTCAAGATGACCACCCAGCATCAATGTATCCGACTTCTGGGAAAAAGCTTTCATTTTCAATTTCTAAACAGCTAAAATGTGTTAATTAGGCTGGGAAGACTACACCTGGATGATGTGAACATCGATTCTGAAATGGAAACATCAATCAGTGGAAATATTAACCATGAACATGCACTCCAGTTAGGTCAAGGCTAATGGGATATTTAAGCCACTAGCCTGCGATAAAGACCTTGAAAGCTTTGGAACCACAGTGGCCGTGGGTGAAAAGTAATTAAAGAAAGTGAGCTCTGGATGATCTGAATTGACCAAGACATAGCTATTATTTATACTCTCTCAGCAGTGTTTATATCATGGAACCATTTGGGAAACCTTTATCTAATGTAGCTATGGACCTTTCCAAAAGCCAATTGCTGGATGGCACATGTAAAGAAACACGATATGGGGCTGCTGGATAAAAGGCAGGTAACATTGCACAGATAGATTTTTGAAGTCCAAGGGAATCGAGAGATATAGAGATTGAGCGGGAAAGTGAGTTGAGGCCGATGATCAGCCATGATCTTATTGAATGGCGGAGCAGGCTCGAGGGGCCATATGGCCTACTCCTGCTTCTATTTCCTACGTTCTTATGTAGCATAAGGCTGCTACTGATACTATGGAACTGCCCTCTCTGCAATCACAGTACCGATACAACAAGAAACTCTGCATATGCAGTTGTTTGGTCACAATTTCTCTAACGATTGGACTTCCTGGATGGTTGGGGAAGTTTTGTTCAGATGACTTATCAGAAACTTGCTCACTCTTGAAGGCCAGAAAGGCTGTTGCCCTGTGCCTCTAGAAGTAACATTTATACTGCTGTTGGAGTGTCCCTGCAGGTGCCAGTGAAAACAAACACTTTTGTTGGTTATTGGAGTGTTCAGAGACACAAATACTGCCTCATTGACCATACAGCTATGCCATCAAAGTCGGGGCTGATGCTGGTGGAGGTCTGCAAGGTGAATGCAGCATTTACTTCTAGTTCATATATCTTTGGCTCAGAGGTAATCTTAGTACAATGACTTACATCAACTGGGTTGGAATCACAATTAAGAGGCAGCCTTAATTAGGACCTGGGCATTGCACTCTGAAAATTCCATGCCATTTACACCAGCAATTGATGGTAAACAGCTGCAAAATCCAGGAAACCAGAGGAATAGTTGAAGCATTCTTTTCAATACACAGTTTATATAGTCTCTTATCACCCTCTCCCCTCTTCTCAAGACAGTGATTTGTCCTAATCACAAATACTGTCAGCACTATTCTAATACACCCAAGTAGCCAGGGAATCAGAAGACAATTGTAGCATCCCAATCTTTGCCCACACCAAGATCTTAGCATGGAGATCCTCCTGGTCAAGGTGGCTCAGTAGCACACTGGTTGGTATATTTCCCACTGAGCCATCATGCTAGCTCATTTTTAGTGACCTTCTAAATGTCAAATTGTTACATATTAAATGTTATGTCAATATTTATTCTTGGATAAACAGGAAATTACAAAAAGTTTTCAATATAGGGCAATTCCCCATCCCCACTTCTGAAGCTTTTAACTCCCATACTGGGATACAGTTTTTCAACCCCTAAGCACATAAGGTGCCTCATCCAAGTGGCTATTATTCATGTTGAGCTTGATGGTGTGTCGGCAGGTGAACCAGTTGTGGGATTAGAGTGAAGCTCAATCCCGTCTTATCCCAGTATCCAACTCCTGTGCTCCCAGCAGAAGTTGCCATTTACTGATTAAGGACAGGAACCCTGGCCAATTTGTCTTTCCTGAATCGAGTAGTGCTGTAACCAATCAGCACCCTCAGACTGCAAGCTCTGGCCAAGATCAGCCAACTCAGCTCAGACTGGGGATTGACGCTGGTACCTTCCTATTCCTAGAAATGTGCCGTAGCTCCTCTCTAACAATCCTGTAGGCAACATACATTTGAGATTGTTTTTTAATTCCCCAAATCTAACCTTATCTACCTTGTAAAAATTGCCGTAGTATAGGAACATTTTGAATTCTCTCACCTTTCTGTATTCTCGTAGGGCTTCTACAGGATGGATATTTCCATAATATGTCTCATTATCGGTAAAGACAATGAACACATCTGCAACAGTTTTTGTCTTAATAGCCCACAACATGGGGAGAGCACAGTCAGTGGCACCAAACGGGACCTGTTGAAAGAATTCAAAATAGTCTGTACTGTTTAAAAAAAAAGTTAAAAACTTTCATTTCTGTCCACTTTTATTACCATTTTTCATGTGGGAAAAAGAGGTACGATTAGTTGAGGAATTCTGAAGAGACAAAGATTCCAATTAAGTGAAGGCAAAAATTATAAATTAGTGGGAGCAAAACACTACCCTTTATTCAAAGTTTAAAAAGCTTTTTCGAGGAACTTTGTGCAGTAACGTGGATACTCGGACCAACATGTGTGCAATATTTGCTAGACTGGGTGCAAAAATATATCTCTTCACTTAGCCTTTGGCACCCAGCACCCTTCATCACCACAAGTAATAAGCACCAGAGGCTGTTGAGAACTGAGTTCAGTGAAGAAAAATAAGGTTGGGATACTCATAATTACATTAATTAATTTGCTGGAAATTCATGATTAGTTTGCTGATGCCAATATAAATTTTATGCAACAAGCTAATGCTGAACAGCTTCATATTTAAGAAAGGCTTATGGTTGACGATGCACCCTCCTTAAATGAATTCTGAAATCATTTTTTATCCATGCAAGTTACTATTAATTCATTTACAAAAATTAAGGAACAAAATTACCAAAGGGAGAAAAATAAATTTTTGTATATAAACTAGTGATCTCTACATTACTGCTAATAAGGGAAAAAGTTAGGAGGCTCTCTGAAAATTGGTGTTGTAAAAATTTTACATTACCGCATGCATGGCAGTAAATACTTCATCCAGTGCCATTTCTGAAGTGATGCGTAATGGAACCATTTCATCAGAAAAAGCAACTATTGTAGAATTGGTTTCAGTGCGTGCAACTACCTAAAAAAAAGAACACTCATGATGGTCACTTCTCTTAGACAGGATTCAAATATTCATAAAATGAGTCTTTGGCTTTGTGGTAGCATTCCCACCTCGGAGTCAGAAGGTACAGGGTTTGAACCCAATAGCGCAGTTGAGTGGAGAGCAGAGCTCCAGCACGGAATTCTGGGTTGGCATCTAGTGGCTACATGAGGCCCCCTCCCCCCACTCGTTGTATGGGTTATGGGAGCCCATAAAACCCTCCCACCGTATAAGACTAGTTACCATCTTGGCTGGTACAAAGATAGTTACAGCCCTGGAAGGAGTATTTGCATCCTAGCCTGTCAGACTGTTAATCAACCTGCGAACCCTTCCACTATTTCCCACTATTCTCCAAGGTGCAAAGATACAAAAAAAACATAGAAGTTATATTGATATATGATTTAACAGCTGCAAGCATGTCAAACGTTCCCAGCGTCTCGCTATAAATGTAAGTAAACAAAATAATAATGTTATATTTTAATTTGCTTGCTCCAGATATATCGAATACAGTTATTTACAATTTCCATAATTAGGAATTAGTGTTATAGCACTCTGCTCTTACAAAAGTTTAATAGCACAGATTTACTTATGTTGTTGAATTGTGCATCAGTAGACCCTGACATAGGGTGTCCAATATCTCCTGAATGCAATGGGGAGATATCACAAGTCTTTGGATGTCAAGAGTTATTGCTATCCATTAATATCACTCGATACATGATGAGCTATAAAATCACAGTCAAATAAGATATCTAGATTGCTATGAATTAAAACTTAAGTAAAGAATCAAAGAATTAAAGACAGGCAGATATTTAAATAGCTTACATTGATTACTACAGACATAGCAACTACAGAACAATATTTATGCTTGGTACAAATCCGAGGTTTGCAGTTTGCAACTATCCTTACAAGAAAAAAATAGTAACAGGGATATTTTCATACAAAGCATTTACTCCCCCAACCATAGAAAATTAAAGAACAAGCTATCTAAAGAGATAGTTTAATTGCATATTTTGACTGCCAATGGAGCCACTTTAAGTCTCTGCTACCACATTAAGCTGCTCCTTTCACATATAAAGGCGACAGCCTGTAGTTCCATATAAACTCCCCAACTCATATAGCAAGGTTAAGGGGATGGCAGTGAATATCACATGGTCTCTCTACTCCCATCGTGTTAATCACAGATAAGGCCATCTCTAATCACTTCCTTATATCCCACTCCACTCACATCCCTCTCCCAACCCCACTTCCTTCTGTGTCCGCCCTGGAAAAACTATCCCCCAAGTCACTTACAAAGGCACTTTCAAATTCCCAACTGTCTAGCATTTGGCCCTCCAGTCACCATGACATTTCTGCAACTAGCAATTTGCTCAAACACACCCTCACCTTCAATGCCCTTGTCCCCACTAAAACCATTACTCTCTGTGATACAGCTCTCATCTCCGCTCCCTTAAGTCCAATGTCAACTAACATGGGGGCTAGGAGAGAAGTTGGGTGGTCAGCAGTTTGGTGGGAATTTGGTTGAGGGAGCTTGGTTGAGGGAGCAGGAGGTGGGTCTCATGGACATGATGAGTTTGGAGAGGGAATGTGGGTTGGATAGGAAAGAAACTAGAGAAAGATGAGAGCTCGAGGCTAGGGCAGGGGGAACCTCGGGGAAAGTTTTGTTTGGTGGGCGAGAGGAATGGAGTAAGGCAGCTGAATGGATGGTCTTGATCTTAGTGACAAAGAGATCCATGAGCTCCTCGCACTTGTTGGCGGCGAGGTGACTTGAACGTTTAAGGCAGACAATTGGTTTAGCCATTCACCGTCGGATCTGATTAGGCCACATAAAGCATTCTTGGGTCCTGCTCTCGTCTGCCAAAACTGCTCACTATTCCAGGACTATACTGAAATGCAAAGATAATGCCTGACTTCTTTTCTCCACTCCAAACCGCCTTCTGAAACCCACCTGCCCTGCCTCCTGCATCTTCACCTCCAACAAGTGCGAGGAGCTCAAGGACTCCTTTGTCACCAAGTTCAAGTCCATCCATTTAGCTGAAAATCACCTGCAATGGCTTCTCGCACCGTTATCTCTGGAGTCCCCCAAGGATCTATTCTTGGCCCCCTCCTATTTCTCATCTACATCTGTGCCTTGGCGACATCATCCGAAAACACCCAGCTTTACCTCACCACCAATACTCCCGCTAAAGAAAGACTTGCATTTATATAGCGCCTTTCACGACTACCGGATGTCCCAAGGTGCTTTACAACCAATGAAATACTTTTTGAAGTGTAGTCATCGTTATAATATTGGAAACACGGCAGCCAATTTGCGCACAGCAAGCTCCCACAAACAGCAATGTGATAATGACCAGATAATCTGTTTCTGTTATGTTGATTAAAGTGCCACCAAGTCCATCCTTCTCCCTGGTTACTGTCTGAGCTGAACCTCGGCATCCCTCTCCGCCTCCTTAAAACCTACCTTTTTGACCAAGTTTTCGGTCAGCTGTCCTAGCTTCACCTTACGTGTCTTGGTGTCAAATTTTGTTTGATAACTGTGAAGCGCCTTGGGACATTTTACTACGTTAAAGATGTTATATAAATGCAAGTTTTTGTTGTTGTAGTTTCATTAGAATCAGACTAGCCTGGGGCCAAATAGTGAGGAGATGGGCAAAGTTGAATACCAGCTGGGGACTACTGCATACTTCCTGGAAACAACTGCTAATATACTGTGCCATGGAGTGGCAGATTCAGCGATTCTCGATGAGTAATTAAACACTTTAGTGCTCAACTAGATTTTATGGGTTGGAATCAATGTGCTTCGCAACAAAAGAAAAAAAAGGGGGAGGACAAGAGAGGAATCAAGAGAAACCAATGATTTAACAAGGCCAACTTTCAAGTGCCACCTGGTGGCTGGTTATACAACAGCAGAAGCTTGAGAAAGATAACGACCTGTCCATGCTAAATCCACCATGTAACAGGCAAGAAGAAAATAGAAATAAAGTGGGGAAGAGAAAGAAAACAGAAACTGTATTTTCCAGTCAAAAGGCAAATATCAAACAATGATTAATTTGGGAATCATGCAAACATCGCCATTTATTATACTAGTTTTAAAATTACTTTTTTAAATTAAGATTCAACATAAAATTGTTAGTTTTAATGCAAATGTGTTTGCAGAAAAACAACATAAGATAATATCAATATAAGCAACAAAAAATAGCCAGTGGCTTGTGAAAGTATCTTACCATTGCCATAGCTGCAGCAACACTGTAAGCATAAAGTGCTTTGCATCCTAGCACCTGGCTACACATGGAAGAGCTAATATCCAAGGCCAATACAAAGTGCTTCCCGGTTGGTTCCACATTCTGTAAAAATTAACCAAAAATAATAATTTATATTCCAGATATCATGGATCTTATGAGGTTGGAAAATAACATAATTTAACATTACCTTGAAAGTTTTATAAAATGCCTGATCAAGTGCTACTAAAATGTCTGGATCAGGGATCCACTTTAGCTTTCCTCGGTTTCCTTTTCCTGCTTTGTATGTTTCTAGAGCCACCAAAATGTGAAATGGATGGATTCGAGCCTAGAAGTGGAACATTAATGCATTATTGACAAAGTATGATATACTCTATACATGGTTCAAAATTGTGGCAGTGCATGTTTTCCTTGCTCAATATTCTTCTCTCATCCCTCTTTGCCTGAAGGTGGTCACTTGTATTGAAGTACTGAGTCAGAATATTTCACCCAACATGTATCCTTCAACAGTGAGAATCAATGGACTATTTGATTATGAGGACCATCACAAATAAGCTCCACCCTGATCCTGATCCCATCTTCATGTAGTATCACATCGACAATTCTTGGGAATATTCATTCTAAGCTAAGTTTCACAGGATGCAAAACCTAGCTCACGATGAATACATAGAAAGAGGAGCAGGAAAGTTGCAGGGGCGGGGCGGGGGGGCGGGTTGTGGTTGAAGAAAGGGTGGTGATTCAATAAGGACTACTATGCATTTCCAAGTGGCTGGTTATATAGCAGAAACCTGACAACAGGCAGTCCGATCAATGAATGGTCTTTGTAGGCAACAAAAAGGAAAACAAAACAATAAAATGGAAGAATAGGAGTAGCTGGATAGTAACCAGGAGCAGGAACTTTAGCCAACTTTGCTTTGTCTAGCCAAGAGACATTGAAGCCAACAGTAATACTCCACTACTGTCCCAGATGAGGTTGGCTGAGTATAGACCAAGCATCAAACTTAGAATCATCACCTGTATGGCTTGTACTGCATCATTTATTTAATAAGCCAATAAGAACCTAACAACAATGCATAACTATGCTATCAACCAAATAAAAAAACTCTTTACATCAAAAAACTGGCAGTATACAACTATTCTATATTGAGATTATTTTGCAAATAAATTCAGTTATTTTTAAATTGTACACAAATGTTTAAGGAATAGTGGGCTCCCCTGATGGCTCAGTGGGCAAAATCACCACCTGGCATGGTACAGAGTTGTACGGACCAGGGAGTTCCAAGGATAGTTCCATCTCTGGTTGATGCCGAGTCATGTAGTGTCCTGATTGCTGCGGGCAGTTGTGAACATATGTGTCATGTATGTAACCTCTATGTAACACCACTGCAATACTGTATATACTTAAGCAATGCACACCTTTACCACAGGGGGTGAACTTGTGTGAGACACTCCTTACCTGGTTATCCAGGTATATAAAGGAGGTTCCACGCAGGGTCATCACTTCTTGGTCCTGTAAAAAAAAGCTCAGGTCATAGAGTGACCTTGTCCATAGAATGTGCCTCGTGTGGGTTTTGTGCCATTGAGTAAGGACTTTATATTGGCGACGAGAAACAGGAATCAACGACCCACGAGAATGGCCACCGGTAGCACAGAGGAATGGTACTGTGTTGGTGAAGACTGGGACGATTTCATTGAGAGGCTCCAGCAAAGCTTTGTCATGAAAGAATGGCTGGGAGATGCAGCGGCCGACAAGCGAAGGGCCCATCTGCTGACCAGCTGCAGACCTAGGACTTACGTGCTCATGAAGGACCTAATAGCACCTGAAAAGCCGGCGGACTAAACCTTTGAAGAGCTCAGCAAACTAATCGGTGAGTACCTCAAACAGACGAGCAGCATACACATGGCCCGACACAGATTCTATACCCACCGACATAGTGAAGGACAGAGCATACCGGACTTCGTTGCGGACCTCCGACGTTTGGCCAGCCTCTATAAGTTCATAGACGCCTGCAGGGGAGAGATGTTAAGGGACTTCTTTATTGAGGGTCATGCGGGGATTTTCCGAAAGTTAATTGAGACTAAGGACTTGACTTTGGACGTGGCGGCATTGATGGCTCAGACTTTCATGGTGGGGGAGGAGGAAACCAAAATAATATACGCGCGCAATTCTGCCTCCGTGGCGGGGGATCAGGGAGTCAATATCATAAACACGACTCAGAGCCCTGCAGGCAGGCAAGGGCAGTTCGACACACCCTAGGCAGCAACAGACCCCAGAGTAGGTTTTCAAGAGAGACAATGGCAGGCTGAACGGACATTTACGCTATCACAGTGGATAATGTGGTCCGGGATGGGGCCATTGACACCCTCTAACAGGGTACTCAAGAGCAGTCAAAGGGACAATCAACAAGGAATGCCGGGTCATAGCTCCTTTGTTCACAACAATGGGAATCTCAGCTCATGCTGGAGGTGTGGGGCAAACACTCTGCCAGGATTGCAGGTTTCAACAGTTCGTCTGCAGAAATTGAAACCTCAGTGGCCATTTAGCTCGAATGTGCAGGAAGCCTGTAACCAGGCTAATTTACGAGGCGGATGGACCAGAAGAGGGGTCTGTGAGGCAGGATGACTCTTGGGGCAAATCAATGGACGCTGAAGTTCAGCGGGTTCATGTGGCAAACATTCACAGCTCATATACCAAAACGCCACCAATGATGATGAAGATTTTATTAAACAGCATCCCTGTACGCATGGAGCTGGACACGGGGGCCAGCCAGTCGCTCATGAGCGTTCAACAATTCGAAAAGCCATGGCCACTCAAAGGCAGTAGACCCAAACTAGAACGCATTGAGACACAACTACGGACGTATACCAAAGAAATCATTCCAGTACTAGGCAGTGCAATGTTGGTGGTCACACACAATGGATCAGTGAACCGGCTGCTGCTCTGGATTGTCCCGGGCAATGGTCCTGCACTGTTGGGGAGGAGCTGGTTAGCTGAGATGAACTGGAAATGGGGGGGATGTGCACGCAATGTCATCTGTGTAGCGAAGTTCGTGCTCACAAGTCCTACAACAATTTGAGTCACTATTCCAACCTGGTGTCGGGACGTTCAAAGGTACCAAAGTAGTGATACGCATCAACCCGGACGCCAGCCCAGTGCACCACAAAGCCAGAGGGGTGCCATATGTGATGCGGGAGAAAATCGAGAGCGAATTGGGCCGTTTGCTGAGAGAGGGCATCATCTCGCCCGTTGAATTCAGCGACTGGGCGAGCCCCATCGTTCCCGTCCTAAAAGAGGATGGTTCTGTCAGGATCTGTGTAGACTACAAGGCCACTATCAGTCGGGTGTCCCTACAAGACCAATACCTGCTCCCGAGAGCGGAGGATCTTTTCGCCACGCTGGCAGGCGGCAAGCCGTTTACCAAGTTGGATCTCACTTCAGCCTACATGACCCAAGAACTGACCGACATAGTTGAGGGCAAGCGCCAGTCCCAAAACGAGTACCATGACTGAAATTCAAGGGGGAGATGTATAGAAATAAATGACCCCGTATTTGTCCTCAATCACGCCGTGGGGCCCAAATGGCTTGAGGGTACTGTAATAGACAAAGAGGGGAACAGGGTCATCGTGGTTAAACTTAACAATGGGCAGATATGCCGTAAGCATCTGGACCAAGTAAAAAAAAAGGTTCAGCATGGACACTGAGGAACCCAAGGAAGATCATGAGATGGTGCTCACACCACCGCCAGTGAACAAGCAACAAGAACATTCAGCCGCATGCACAGTCCTTGCGGTCAGCCCGGAATCACCACAGGTGACAGACACTCACGCCAAGGCTCAACAACCAGAGCCCCAACTGCGGCGCTCCACAAGGGAGCGTAGACCACCTGAAAGACTTAACCTATGATCCCAATAAGACTTTAGTGGGGGGGGGGGGGGGGGAAGGGCGGAGGTGATGTCATGTATGTAACCTCTATGTAACACCACTGCAATACTGTATATACTTAAGCAATGCACACCTTGACCACAGGGGGTGAACTTGTGGGAGACACTCCTTACCTGGTCATCCAGGTATATAAAGGGAGGTCCCACGCAGGGTCATCACTTCTTGGTCCTGTGAATAAAGGTTCAGGTCATAGAGTGACCTTGTCCATAGAATGTGCCTCGTGTGGGTTTTGTGCCATTGAGTAAGGACTTTACAATATAGATGCCAGGGAGAGAAGAGGATCGAACACAGCTGTAATGCCTACCATGGCCATACCAGACCAGCCTGCTGACATTCACTGTGCTCATGCAGGAAGACCCGCCATTTAAGTGAGGTATTAGAGGGTTGGCAATACCTTATGAAGCCTTATGAAGAAAGGTTGAGCAGGTTGGGCCTGTACTCATTGGAGTTTAGAAGAATGAGAGGTGATCTTATTGAAATGTATAAGATTCTGAGGGGGCTTAACAAGGTAGATGCAGAGAGGATGTTTCCCCTTGTGGGGAATCTAGAACTCGGGGGCATAGTTTCAGAATAAGGGGTCGCCCATTTAAGGAGGCATTTCTTCTCAGAGGGTTTGTGAATCGTTATAATTCTCTACCCCAGAGAGCTGTGGAGGCTGAGTCATTGAATATATTTATTGGGTCATCGAGGTGGAGATAGACAGATTTTTGAGCAATAAGTGAGTCAAGGGTTATGGGGAGCGGGCAGGGAAGTGGAGCTGAGTCCATGATCAGATTAGCCATGATTTTATTGAATGGCGGAGCAGGCTCAAGGTGCCAAATGGTGTACTCCTGCTCCTATTTCTTATGTTCTAATGTTTAGAACCACATCCTGGCAGGAGTCACTGCCTGCAGGAAAAGATGGTAGGAAGGGAGAAAATTGGGAAAATTCTCGAATCTTTACAATAGTAGAAAACTGTGAAATTTAGAAAGGATTTGCCCCATGAAGCAAACATTGATACATGTAATATCAAATTTAACATCCTTGCAATGGGGCGCACTGCAATGGACTACCCCATCCTCAGGCTAGGGAATGTAAATAAAAATAAATACATTCACCCACAGTTCACATTCGAGTTCCCCACGATGTGATCCCTGCTGATAGTGATAAGATCATCTGTACAATATTATTTATTGTACAAATAAATTTACTGTAGTAAAGCATCCAAAGGTGCTTCACAGGAGCTTTAACAAACAAAATTTGACGCCGAATCACAAAAGGATATATCTGCGCGATGACCAAAAGCTTGATCAAAGAGGTAGGTTTTAAGGAGCGTCTTAAAAGGAGGAAAGAGAGGTGGAGAGGTTTAGGGAGGGAATGCCAGTAACTTAGGGCCTAATCAGCTGAAGGCAAGGCTGCCAATGGTGGAGCGATTAAAATGCTCAATGGTCAGAATTGGAAGAGCGCAGATATGTCAGAGGGTTGTAGGGCTGGAGGCGATTACAGAGGTAAGGAGGGGCGAGGCCAAGGAAGGATTTGAAAACAAGAACGAGATTTTAAAAATCGACGCGTTGCTTAACCGGGAGCCAAATTTATGTTAGCAAGCACAGGGGTGATGGGTGAACAGGACTTGGTGCGTGTTAGGACACCTCAAGTTTGCAGAGAGTAGAACGTGGGAGGCCAGCTAAGAGTGCAGAGGTAACAGAGGCACGGATGAGGGTTTCAGCAGTAGATGAATTGAGACGGGTGGAGTCGGGTGATGTTACGGAGGTGGAAATAAGCAGTCTTAGTGATGGCGCGGTTATGTGGTTGGAAGCTCATCTCGGCGTCTGAACACGTTCATAGACTATGGAGAGGAAAGGGAGGTTGGACACAAAAGCAAAATACCAAGGATGTTGGAATATGAAATAAAAACAAAAAATGCTGGAAATCTCAGCGGGTCAGGCAGCATCTGTGGAGAGAAAAACAGAGCCAAAGTTTCCGATTGATGGGGCGGTAGTTTGCAAGGACGGAGCAGTCAAGGGTTAGTGTTTGAATTGTTTACCAACAGTGTCTAGACTTACCTATGAAGAATGGCTATTTGCTGGAATAATAGATTTTTAGTTATTTAATTTTTTTTAAATTCTTCAGCAATTAAATTCTGAAGTAATGAGACTCCACACTTGTAAAACTAAATTTGCAGTGCCAGAGTGGTAGTTTGGCAGTAATTAAGAATAATTACGCCATTAAAAATTCACTTACTCTTCTGCTTTTTCTGCTGCATATGTGAGTAACTAGTGGGCAAGTACAGCAATTGCACACGCTGACATGAATTTCAATGCTGAGTCTGTCGCTGAAGTACCGCTGGAGCCCAGCTGGAGGTGCAACAAAATCGAACAGAAACTTCCGGATTTCCGCATTTAATAGCACACATGTGGATTCTGGCAGTTGCCATCTGATTTACTCAATAATAACGGTGAGTGCTGATAGTCTCACCATTATTCTTAACGCAAAATCCGGGCCAATGACCAGATAATCTATTTGAGTTATGTTGGTTGAGGGATAAATATTGGTCAGAACTTTGAATAATGCCGTGGAATCTTTTACGTTTACCTGAGAGACTAGATGGGGCCTTGGTTTAACATGTCAACCAAAATTACCAATCCCGTTACATTTCGGCTGTGATTTTCAGAATTATAAAACTGCTTGTGTGCAACATTTAAGTGCACACCTGCAAGAGTAGATGAAATTCAGAGTGATAAGATTATTATATAAATCACATGAAATAAGCACATTGCAAGTGTTGAGCACATGAACTGTAAAATACAGAAATGCATACATTTCCATACAAGGTATGTTATTCAGGAGAAAGTTACCATGTTCCAATTTGTTTTGATTAGATACTAGTTATTAGCAGGTGTTTTTTTATTAGTTCCTGGGATGTGGCCAGCATTTATTGCCCATCCCTAATTGCCCTCGAGAAGGTGATGGTGAGCTGCCTTCTTGAACCACTGCAGTCCATGTGGTGAAGATATTCCCATAGTGCTGTTAGGGAGAGAGCTCCAGAATGTTGACCCAACGACGATGAAGGAATAGTGATATATTTCCAAATCAGGATGGTGTGTAACTTGGATGGGGAACTTACAGGTGATGGTGTTCCCATGCGCCTGCTGCCCTTGGCCTTCTAGCTGGTAGAGGTTGTGGGTTTGGGAGGCGCTGTGAAGAAGCCTTGGAGAGTTGCTGCAGTGCATCTTGTAGATGATTCACACTGCAGCCACAGTGCGCCAGTGGTGGAGGGAGTGAATGTTTAAGGTGATGGATGGCGTGTAAATCAAGTGGGCTGTTTTGTCCTGGATGGTGTTGAGCTTCTTGAATATTGTTGGAGCTGCACTCATCCAAGCAAGTGGAGAGTATTCCATCACATTCCTGACTTGTGCTTTGTAGATGGTGGAAAGGCTTTGGGGACTCAGGAGACACACTCGTCGCAGAATACCCAGCCTCGGACCTGCTCTTGTGGCCACAGTATTTATGTGGCTGGTTCAGTTAAGTTTCTGGTCAAGGGTGAACCCCAGGATGTTTATGGTAGAGGATTCGGTGATGGTAATGCCGTTGAATGTCAAGGGACGGTGGTTAGACTCTCGCTTGTTGGAGATAGTCATTGCCTGGCACTTCTGTGGCGCGAATGTTACTTGCCACTTCTTAGTCCAAGCCTGAATGTTGTTCAGGTTTTGCTGCATGCGGGCATGGACTGCTTCATTATCTGAGGAGTTGTGAATGGAACTGAACACTCTGCAATCATCAGCGAACACTCCCACTACTGACCTTATGATGGAGGGAAGGTCATGGATGAAGCAGCTGAAGATGGTTGGGCCGAGGACACTGCCCTCAGGAACTGCTACAGCGATGTCCTGGGGCTGAGATGATTGACCTCTAGCAACCACAACCATCTTCCTTTGTGCTAGATATAACTACAGCCAGAGGAGAGTTTCACCCCCTGATTCCCATTTACTTCAATTTTACAAGGGCTCCTTGATGTGACACTCAGTCAAATGCTCCCTTGATGTCAAGGCAGTCACTCTCACCTCACCTCTGGAATTCAGCTCTTTTGTCCATGTTTGGACTAATGCTTTAATAAGCTCGAGAGCTGAGTGGTCCTGGCGGAACCCAAACTGGGCACCTGTGAGCAGGTTATTGGCGAGTAAGTGCCGCTTGATAGCACTGTCGACAACACCTTCCATCACTTTGCTGATAAGAGTAGACTAATGGGCAGGGTGATAGTTGGCCAGATTCGATTTACATAAGAAATAGGAGCAGGAGTAGGCCATTTGGCCCCTCGAGCCTGCTCCGCCATTCAATAGGATCATGGCTGATCTGATTATGGACTCAGCTCCACTTCCCTGCCCGCTCCCCATAACCCTTTACTCCTTTATCGCTCAAATATCTGTCTATCTCCACCTTATTCAATGACCCAGCCTCTACAGCTCTCTGGGACAGAGAAATCCATAGATTTACAATCCCCAGAAGAAATTTCTTCTCACCTCAGTTTTAAATGGGTGGCCCCTTATTCTGAGGCCATATCCCCTAGTTTTAGTTTCCCGTGAGTGGAAATATCCTCTCTGCATCCACCTTGTCGAGCCCCCTCATTATCTTACAAATTTCAGTAAGATCATCTCTCATTCTTCTGAACTCCAATGTGTATAGGCCCAACCTACTCATAAGTTAAACCACTCATCGCTGGAATCAACCTAGTGAACCTTCTCTAAACAGCCTCCAATGCATGTATACCTTTCCTTAAATATGGAGACCAAAACTGTACACAGTACTCTCGGTGTGGCCTCACCAATACAGTTGTAGCAGGACTTCTCTGCTTTTATACTCTATCCCCCTTGGAATAAAGGCCAACATTCCATTTGCCTTCCTGATTACTTGCTGTACCTGCATACTAACATTTTGTGTTTCATACACAAGGACCCCCAGGTCTCTTTGTACTGCAGCACTTTGCAATTTTTCTCCATTTAAATTATAATTTGTTTTTCTATTATTTCTGCCAAAGTGGATAACCTCACATTTTCCCACATTATACTCCATCTGCCAAATTTTTGCCCACTCACTTAGCCTGTCTATATCCCTTTGCAGATTTTTTTCTACATTGTTGGAGAGATGCCAGTGTTGTAGCTGTACTGGAATAGCTTGGCTAGAGGCGCGGCTAGTTCTGGAGCACAAATCTTCAGCACGAGAGCCAGGATGTTGTTGCGGCCCATAGCCGTTGATGTATCCAGTGCACTCAGCCACTTCTTGATATCATGTGGAGTGAATCGAATCGGCTGAAGACTGGCTTCTGTGATGCTGGGGACCTCAGGAGGAGGCCGAGATAAATCACCCACTCGGCACTTCTGGCTGATGATGGTTGCAAATGCCTTGTCTTTTGCACTGAGTGTGGTTGAAAGCAAGTTACACTGCCTTGACCAACTGCATTTCAAAGATTACATATATTCAGATTAAAAAAAACATACCTTCTTTAAGACAGTCTCATTTTTCAATCTTTCACACACCGTGGCAACCTCTTCACTTCCTGGTTTAAGAATGGAATCTGTAGTCATTTTCCCTACATTTTTGAGCACTGCAATAACAGGCATATCCTTCAGTAACGCTTTCCACACCTAATAAAATAAAGCAAATGTTTTATTCTGCCAAAAACAAAGATCTGCATATTAAAACAATACATAGCTATTTCAACTTGTACAATAGGTCTTCAAGGTGCAATACAGTGAATGAATGGATTACATTCAGTGCTATCAGTAGGGGAGTGGCGAGAGAATGAGAAGGGGAGAAAGAGAGAGAGAGAGAGAGAGAGAGAGAGAGGGGGAAATTCTCAAATAGGTGCACTAGTTCAGTAAAGTTTAATGTTATTCTTCATCATACTACGTCCACTTGAATTATGAAAATCACAGCCAGCTATACAATTGTAGATTTTGTCTGGACTGGGAGCAGCTTGACATTAAGTTGAAGAACTGGTGGTTACAAGTCTGTCACTGGTGCTGGAAGCAATTTGAGACGATGAATTAACAGTGCCACAACAATCATATTGCACAACTCTGAAGAAAATTAGTTTTATGTATGACTTTTCCGACAAGAAATGGTTGTCAACATAGTATGTACTAAATAAGCTTAGCAATAACACGCATGTCACTTTATCTATATAACAAGTACATATAACAACCATGTACAGTAGACACCTCAAGTTGCTGAAGAAATATCACCAACCATGTCTCCGCAAGATCCTACAAATCCCCTGGGAGGACAGGCACACCAACATCAGAGTCCTCATTCAGGCTAACATCCCCAGCACTGACCACACTCGATCAGCTCCGCTGGGCAGGCCACATAGTCCGCATGCCAGACACAAGACTCCCAAAGCAAATGATCTACTCTGAGCTCCTTCACGGCAAACGAGCCAAAGGGTGGGCAGCGGAAACGCTACAAGGACACCTTCAAAGCCTCCCTGATAAAGTGCAACATCCCCACTGACACCTGGGAGTCCCTGGCCCAAGACCGCTCTAAGTAGAGGAAGTGCATCCGAGAGGATGCTGAGCACCTCGAGTCTCACCGGCGAGAGCATGCAGAAATCAAGCGCAGGCAGTGGAAAGAGCGTGCGGCAAACCAGTCCCACCCACCCCCTTCCCTTAACGACTATCTGTCCCACCTGTGACAGAGACTGTGGCTCTCGTATTGGACTGTTCAGCCACCAAAGAACTCACTTCAGGAGTGGAGCAAGTCTTCCTCGATTCCAAGGGACTGCCTATGATGATGATGATAAAAAGTACTTGAGGTACCTGAGCAAGTCACTTTGAAAATCCATTTAATAAGTAAATGTCAAAATGCACATTTCAATAATGCATTATTTTTCAGGTAACACATATACCCTCCAAATTTGTTCTGATAACATCTTCCCAGCAGCAGCCCAGAGTAACATTTGGAGTATAATGTGGGAAAATGTGAGGTTATCCACTTTGGCAGAAGAAAATAGAAAAGCAAATTATAATTTAAATGGAGAAAAATTGCAAAGTGCTGCAGTACAGAGAGACCTGGGGGTCCTTGTGCATGAAAGGCAAAATGTTAGTATGTAGGTACAGCAAATAATCAGGAAGGCAAATGGAATGTTGGCCTTTATTGCAAGGGAGATATAGTATAAAAGCAGAGAAGTCCTGCTACAACTGTACAGAGTACTGTTGAGACCACACCGAGAGTACTGCGTACAGTTTTTGTCTCCATATTTAAGGAAGGATATACTTTCATTGGAGGCTGTTCAAAGAAGGTTCACTAGGTTGATTCGGAGATGAGGGGGTTAACTTATGAAGAGAGGCCCAACCTACTCAACCTATACACATTGGAGTTCAGAAGAATTAGAGGTGATCTCAACAAGGTGGATGCAGAGAGGATATTTCCACTCATAGGGGAAACTAAAACTAGGGACATGGTCTCAGAATAAGGGGCCATCCATTTAAAACTGAGATGAGGAGGAATTTCTTCTCTCAAAGGGTTATAAATCTGTGGAATTCTCTGCCCTAGAGAGCTGAGGAGGAAGGGTCATTGAATATATTTAAGGTGGAGATAGACAGATTTTTGTGCGATAAGGGAATAAAGGGTTATGGGGAACGGGCAGGGAAGTGGAGCTGAGTCGATGATCAGATCAGCCATGATCTTATTAAATGGCAGAGCAGGCTCGAGGGGCCAGGTGGTCTAATCCTGCTCCTATTTCTTATGTTCCTATGTGTCAAAGTAATCACAATTAAACAAAATTTAAGAACTATTTTTGACTGATGGTCAAAGTCTGCTTTTAATAATTGGTGAGCGTTAACAATTCTGCTATAGTGAAATAAGGGAAAGAAAGGGCCAAATAAAAATCACCAGGTGTGTTTTTCTGGGATGTTATCATACATGTTAGCAACCAACTCAACAGCAGCATAGTGGGCTGCTTTTTGGCAATTAGAAAATAACATTTGGCGGAAAAGAAATAAAATGATTTTTTCTTAATTGGATTCACAACTATTCTACAAATACTAATCACAGATACTGCATAAATAGCAGCTGTTGATAAATCAGATGTAGGGGTTGTTAGTTTTATTCACTGATGTAGTGGCCAAGGAACAAAGCATTTACTTCACTCACCTCCTGTGACTTCAGGTGATTGGTCAGTAGGTGCTCCCTGACCAACCTGTACTCCTCAATAAGTTGAGCAACCTCCTGTTCATCTCGGGTCATTTTTACTCTCTCCAGAGCTTCAAAGTACTTCAACAGCCGCTGAATTCCATCTGAGTTTTCTTTACCCTTGTAGGCTTCTTCAACCTCCTTCCAACCTTTCATAATATACTTGGTGACCAAAGTGAGATCTGGAAAAGACAGAACAAATTGGCTGAAAATACCATTCTTCACCCGTGCTGTGGGACAATATTTTTGGATTCACTTAATATGCACTGGTGTATTCTGAAAGGAAACAACTGCCTATTCACATTAATTTCTAGTCACATTTTCTTCAGGTCAAAACTTCCCCAACAGTCAAGAAAAATAAAGAAAACCCCAAATGGTTTTAATTTGCCAGCATTATGTTGACATATCTAGCTAGATTTTGATTACTGCATCACTAAGGTGGCCAACTTAGCAAACTACATTGTAAATTTAAATATGGTATTTTGGTTACCTTTTTGAAATGTGCATAGAGTAGGGCACTGATTAATTAACCAAAATTGTGAAGTACAGCTCTTGCAATTATAGATCTTTATTGGCAGGCAATTACAATTGAAATGAAATTACTTATCAGTTAATCCTCAGACACATGGATACATATTGCAATTCCTCTCTTTCCTCTGCCAACATCTCCTCATCCTTCTTAGTCAGCCGGACGAGATGATCCAGCCTCGAGAACAGCATCAAGGCACTCGAGCAATTCAGTATAGGATTTGTCCCCATGCCCTTTCTTTTTGCACCAACCATCCCTTACACTCAAATAACTGGTCCAAACTCATCCTTGCACAGCAAAGCGGAGTGTGAAAGCCAGACTGGAATACAATTTAAACTTAAGTCTTCTAGTCAGGAGGCAAAAGCCAGAAGGCTGTATGACAAACATTATGAGGCCAAGTTTCGGCCTGAGTTGCTCCTGTTTTAGAATGGAGTATCTTAGAAATTTGAATTCTCGGCATTTAGTTTGTTCCAGTTCTAGTCAGTTAGAACAGTTTCACTTTGGAACAGAATTTTTTTTCAAAAGGGGGCGTGTCCGGCCACTTACGCCTGTTTTCAAAGTTTAGGCAGTGAAAACTTACTCCAAACTAACTTAGAATGGAGTAAGTGAAGATTTTTGTACGTTCGAAAAAACCTTGTCTACACTTTAGAAAATCAGGCGTAGGTTACAAATTAGGCGTAGGGAATGGGGGGGGGGGGGGGAGGGTTTAAAGGGAAGTTTACAAACATTAAACACTTCAGTTTTACAAATAAAGAGCCATCATCAATAATAAATGATAAATACATCAATAAATCAACCAATAAATCAATCAAAAAAAATTAATAAAAAATTTTAAAAAAAAATCATAAATAAAACATTTTCTACTTACCGACTGCAGCACCGGGAGTCCTCCAACAGCGTGCTGGGACGGCCCCCCCAGTGTGTCTCTATCTCTCTGTCTGTGTGTGTGTGTGTCTCTCACTCTCTGACTGTCAGTGTCTGTGTTTCTGACAGCGAGGGGAGGGGGAGATGGGAGGAGGGGGGGGGGGGAAGAAGAGAGGAGGGAAGGAGGGAGGGAAGGAGAGAAGAGGGAAGGAGGGAGAGAGGAGGGAAGGAGGGAGAGAGGAGGGAAGGAGGGAGGGAAGGAGAGAGGAGGGAGGGAAGGAGAGAGGAGGGAGGGAAGGAAGGAGGGAAGGAGAAAAGGAAGCTGAACGGCCGGGCCCAATTTATAGGTAGGTGGCGCGGGTCTCCGGGGGGGGGGTGGCGGGGGGAAGAGAGAGAGAGTCGCGGAGGTCCGGGGGGGGGAGCGGGGGGAGGGGAGGGTCAGGTCCGGTTGGGTGGGAGGAGCCTTATCCACGCAGCCCCAGTGAGGCCATTCGGCCAGGGCTAGGGGCTGCGTGCTTCAGGCCCTTCCCATAGTTTTGGGCGCCTGGAGTTACTGCACATGCGCGCCCACTGTAGCGCGCATGTGCAGAGGTCCCGGCACTGTTTTCAGCGCAGGGACCTGGCTCCGCCCCCTACAGCTCGTGCTGCACCGTGCCCAGCTCCAGAGGGCCTTCAGGGAGCCGGAGAATAAGTAAGTTTTTTTTAGGCGCACTTTCTGGCGCGAAAAACGGGCGTCCAGGTCCGGTGTGGCCCGAAACTTGGGCCTTATATAAATGATACTTAAGTTTAAAAGTACATAACCTTGACATATCCTAGATGATGAATTGGCGTGATCTTGACTAGTTCAAGCACAAAAGTGAGAAGGACAAAAAGAAAATGCAGACCATGAATCTTACTTTAGCAATCCCTACTGACTCGCCTTAGAGTCGGGCACTGATTCATTAATCAAAATCGATCATTAATTAATCAAAAGCCACACAACAGTATTAGCTGAAGTTGCAAATAGTCTACAGTTGCTTGCCCACTGACCCTTTTAAATCAGTCAGAGTTGCATGGTCCAAAGGAATATTAGAGGCAAAGTACAGTAATCAACAAATTTTATTTAAAAACAGGTTAACGTTTCTCACATGGTTACTTATTGGTGGCACTACTGCTGTATACAGTCAGGAATTTATTAGAAAGGCGTATTCGAGTCACAGAAACAAGCTCTTATTGTTAGTTCAATTGCTTTTTGAATTTTATACTTACTACCCATCTTTCCACACTTTACTGCTTTTGGATATATAATCTAATTGCCATATAAAATGCATCCATTCTTAAAAAGAAAAATGTAGGAAACGTCAGTTAGTAAACAGAGATGCAAGATTCAAGTAGGCAGAGTTTGTGCCACCCTCCACCATATATTGATTATTGCTTGCTGGGTAAGAATACATTCATTCAACTCTGATATCAATGAATGGTAAGACCCATTACGATTCCCAAATCCATGATTTGCTGGTCTGGGGCACAATCGCAAGAGGGAAGAAAGTTTAAATTATCAGTTACATTAGGCTACTTATGACAGGCTCCAGAGGCACACTCTTAAAAACTTAAGGACATATTGTTTCGATATGTTCAACCAGCAAATGGCTGGAACACATAGATTAAAAGATTAATAAAAAAGGGAGGGAAAGTGAACATTAAACTTATATTTATGAATGGAGTGGAAACTGTTGCTTAATGAAAGGGAGGGAAAAGTCACAGAAAGGATTGTAGAACATGGACTGGAAAATATCAGAAAAAAAAAGGAAAGGAAACAGCACTCGAGATGTTTACAGAAATTAATTTTTTTTTAAATTGCATTTTGGAAAATAGCAGAAAAGGCATAAAACAGATCACAGGGCAAGTCATTTTTAAAATGCCTGCCATAGACACAGAGTGAGGATAAGGTCAGTCAATCGTAGGGAGTCCCTCGGAATCGAGGAAGACTTGCTTCCACTCCTGAAGTGAGCTCTTTGGTGGCTGAACAGTCCAATATATGAGAGCCACAGACTCTGTCACAGGTGGGACAGATAGTCGTTGAGGGAAGGGGTGGGTGGGACTGGTTTGCCGCACGCTCCTTCCGCTGACTGCGCTTGACCTCTGCAAACTCTCGGCGGTGAGACTCGAGGTGCACTTTCTTCACTTAGGGTGGTCTTTGGCCAGGGATGCCCTGGTGTCACTGGTAATGTCGCACTTTATCAGGGAGGCTTTGAGGGTTTCCTTGTATCGTTTCCGCTGCCCACCTTTGGCTCGTTTGCCGTAAAGGAGCTCCGCATAGAGCACTTGCTTTGGGAGTCACGTGTCTGGCATGCGAACTATGTGGCCTGCCCAGCGAAGCTGATTGAATGTGGTCAGCGCTTCAATGCTGGGGATGTTAGCCTGGACGAGGACACTGATGTTGGTGCGCCTGTCCTCCCAGGGGATTTGCAGGATCTTGCAGAGACATCGTTGGTGATATATCTCCAGCGACTTGAGCTGTCTTCTGTACATCGTCCATGCCTCTGAGCCACACAGGAGGGCAGGTATTACTACAGCCATGTAGACCGTGACCGTGGTAGGTTTGAGGGCCGAGTATTCGAACAGTCTTTTCCTCAGGCGGCCGAAGGCTGCACTGGCGCACTGGAGGTGGTGTTGAATCTCCGCATCAATGTCTGCTTTTGTTGACAAGAGTCTCCCGAGGTATGAGAAATGGTCCACGTTGTCGAGGGCCGCGCCGTAGATCTTGATGACTGGGGGGGCAATGCTGTGCGGCGATGACAGGCTGGTGGAGGACCTTTGTCTTACGGATGTTCAGCGCAAGGCCTATGCTTTTATATGCCTCAGTAAATACATCGACTATACCCTGGAGTTCAGCCTCAGAATGTGCGCAGATGCAGGCGTCGTCCGCGTACTGCAGTTCAACGACAGAGGTTGGGGTGATCTTGGACCTGGCCTGGAAGCGGCGTAGGTTAAACAGCTTCCCACTGGTTCTGTAGTTTAGTTCCACTCCAGTGGGGAGCTTGTTGACTGTGGTGGAGCATGGCAGCGAGGAAGATTGAGAAGAGGATTGGAGCGATGAAGCAGCCCTGTTTGACGCAGGTCCGGACGTGGATTGGGTCTGTAATGGGTCCGTTGGTAAGGATCACGACCAGCATGTCGTCGTGGAACAGGCGAAGGATGTTGACAAACTTTTGAGGGCATCCGAAACAGGAGGATACTCCATAGACCCTCGCGGTTGACAGTGTCAAAGGCATTTGTAAGGTCGAAGAAGGCCATGTATAAGGACTGGCGCTGCTCCCTGCATTTTTCCTGCAGGTGTCACGCTGCAAAGATCATGTCCATTGTGCCCCGTAGGGAACGGAATCCGCACTGTGACTCCGGGAGGAGCTTCCCGTCCACAGGGAGAAGACGGTTGAGGAGAACTCGAGAGACAACTTTCCCAGTGGCTGATAGCAGGGAGATTCCCCTGCAGTTGCCGCAGTCGGACTTGTCCCCTTTTTAAAAAATGGTCACAATCACTGCATCTCCGAGATCTCCCGGCATGCTCTCCTCCCTCCAGATGGGAGAGAGGAGGTCATGTATCCGCGCCAACATCGTCTCTCCGCCATACTTTAACGTTTCAGCAGGGATTCCATCCGCTCCCGTAGCCTTGTTGTTCTTGAGCTGTTTTATGGCTTTGCCTACCTCGTGCAACGTTGGAGTTTCACTGAAGTGATGGCGGGTCGCATGCTGCAGGATGGAGTCGAGAACACTCGAGTCAAAGGCAGAGTCTCGATTGGGGAGATCTTCGAAGTGCTCCTTCCAGCAGGCCCTGACAGTCTCGGTGTCCTTGATGAATGTTTCCCTGTTCTTGGCCAGCAGTGGGGTGGGGCCTTGGGAGTTTGGACCGTAGGTGGCCTTGACTGCGATGAATAATCCTCGCATAACATGGCTGTCGGCCAGTTGTTGTATCTCCTGTGCTTTCTCCATCCACCACCTGTTCTTTAGGTCCCGGGTTCTTAGTTGGACCTCAGCCTTGAGCCGCCTGTAATGTTGCTTTGCTGCTCCAGAGTTGGATTGTTGCTTGAGCCTCAGAAATGCTCTGCGCTTGCAATCTATTAGTTCTTGGATCTCCTATCATTTTCATTAAACCAGTCCTGGTGTTTTCTGGTTGAGTGACCAAGTGCCTCTTCACAGGCACTGGTTATGGAGGCCTGGAGGGCAGACCAAGCGCTGTGGGCATTCAGCATCCCAGGATTATCAAGGCACGCCAGATTAGCTGTGAGGCGCTAGCTGTATAGGGCTCTCTTAGCTGGGTCTTTAAGTGCCCCGGCATTGATTTTTTTGTGGCACTGCTTCTGCTGTCCCCTCTGCTTTGGGGTTATGTTGATGTCGATGAGGGATTGGATTAGGCAATGTCCGTCCAGCAGTCGTCAGCTCCTGTCATGGCGCGGGTGATGCGCACATCCTTGCAATCCCTGGCTTGGACGATGATATAGTTGAGCAGGTGCCAGTGTTTGGAGCGAGGGTGTTGCCACGATGCCTTTTATTTGTCCCTTTAGCGGAACAGGGTGTTGGTGATGAGAAGTTCATGTTCTAGGCATTTTGTCAGGAGTAGGGTACCGCTGGAGTTGGCTTTCCCTACCCCCTCTCTGCCAATCACGCCTCCCCAGAGGGCTGTGTCTTTGCCAAACCTGGCGTTGAAGTCGCCTAGGAGGATCAATTTGTTGCCTGCGGGGCCGTGGGACAGGGATGTTTCGAGGTTGGAATAAAAACCTTCTTTGGTCTCATCCATTACATCGAATGTTGGGGCGTACGCACTAATGACTATGGCGCATTGGTTCCAGGATAGGGTGAGTCGGACAGTCATGAGGCGTTCGTTAACCCTGCAGGGGGTGTCTTTGAGGCAGCTCATTTTTGATGGCAAAGCCGACTCCGTGAAGGCGGCGTTCTTCCTCTGGTTTCCCTTTCCAGAAAAAAGTGTAACCTCCACCCTGTTCCTTGAGTTGGCCTTCCCCTGCCCGCCGGGTCTCGCTTAGGGCGGCAATGTCGATGTCAAAGTGTTTAAGTTCCCAGGCGACTATTTGGTTCGGCCTGTCGCTGTTGGAGTTGTACATGAGGGTCCTGACGTTCCAGGTCCCAAACTTCATGTTAATGAAGCGGAAGATGCCTGTGCGTGAGTTCTTTTAATGTGGGGTGGCCGCTGCACACCGGCAACAACACGGGCTTGACAGAGCTAGGTCTTGGCCCAGTGGCAAGGGGGTCCAAGACGACTGGAGACCTGGCACTGCTGTATGAGCCTAATTGCCTTCGTCGAGATGTTGGCCGCAAGCCTGGTGCCGAGTAGCGCCCTTGATGGTAGGTGGCCCGAGGCTTGGTTCGGAGCAGGCATTAGGAATATCAGTTGTCCGCTGGAGTTCTGAGGGAAGTTTTAAAAGTTTCTTCCAAAGTTTTCCAAAGTTATTTAAAAGTTTCTCCGGAAGTTTCAAAAGAAAAGTTCTCCAAGTTGTTTAAAAGTTTAAAAATGTTCCCAAATTGTTTAAAAAGTTTCTCAAGTTGATTAAAAGTTTTCTTTGAAACTGATGCTGACTATTCAAACCACAGGTATCGTGAGTGGCCTGTGCGGTACCTTGCAGTGCAGAGAGGCAGCTGGTAGCTGGCAGAAGAGCTCATCGGCCAGCCAGCCCGGCCCAACGACACACTCCAGATCCCTTCGACCAGCCAGCCCGGCCCAACGACACACTCCAGATCCCTTCGGCCAGCCGGCCTGGCCCAACGACGCACTCCAGGTCCCTTCGGTCAGAGGGCCTGACCCAACGACGCACTCCAGGTCCCTTCGGCCAGAGGGCCTGACCCAACGACGCACTCCAGGTCCCTTCGGCCAGCCGGCCCGGCCCAACGATGCACTGCAGATCCCTTCGTCTGGAGGGCCTGACCAACGACGCATTCCAGGTCCCTTCGACCAGCCGGTCTGACCCAGCCTCGCACTCCGGGTCTCTTCAGCCAGCCAGCCAGCCGGCCCGGCCCAACGATGGGCTGTACCTGCCCTAGGTCATTAGTGGAGGACACTGACTGGGCTGTAGACTACTGACTTTGATTAAAAGTCTAAAATGTGTGAGGATAAACTGAACAATATCTGATGCTACGTTAAGACAATTAAGCCTACAGGAAATGGCCAGGTCCCAACTGGCAAGCTTGCACTGTTTCAATAAGTTGAAACTTAATATTATGGCATGCAGTCGGTTGTTAAGGCCACTAAAATAGCAACCAACTATTGTGTTGCTTTTGCCAGACCTTTTATCCCAAAATTCAGGTCAATCTGCAATATCTTAACAGAAATAAATTATTTTGGTGAAAACCTCAATCGTATTCACTCCAACTTCCCGTTGACCTAGAGAGTGATGGTATTGTCAAGTGCAGCACTGAGAAAGTCCCAAATTCAATTCACATCCTGTACCAAATTAACTGGTCTCAGCTAGGGCAGTAATTTGGCATTGCAATTGTCCCTATGTATCTCCAGAAAGTGCATTAGGTGGGAATAAGACTGGCTTCCAGTTTACAACTTGCTGGCACCCATGGAACTGTACCCCAAGTAAGAACCTGCAGCTTCTAGAAAGGTGAGAAAATTAGAAGAAAAAAATCAGTATTGTTACTGACCTTCAGTCGCTGGCTTCAGATGTGACAACCGAAGCAAATCTTTGTGTGACCATCCTGCCCTCCGCTTGTATTTTGTAACTGCCATAGCAATAGCCATCCCATCTTTACTGTTGTACCAGTTTGCCACTGCTTTCCTCAGGGCTCTTCCCCATATTCCACATTTCATCCCTCCACTGAGATCCTTTCTGAACTGAATATATGTGAATAGATGGGTTGGAATGCGACAGATTTCAGCCAGAGCTTTGTATGCAGCTTGTTTCGTGGAAGCGTCTGAGCACTGTGTGCAAAGAGCCAAGGCGAATAAAGTAGGGTCTTGTGTGGCTGCTCTTCCTTCAATACCGAATGTCTTTATTTCCTGGACAACCTCAGCCCCTTTACCTTCTTCTATCAGTCTCAATATGGCCTGAGCATTTTCTTTCCCAAGCTTTTCCTCATTGGTATAATATGTCCCACCCTCAGAACCAAAACAGAGAAACCGGCGTAGGCGGGTCATGTCGGTCACTTGCCATACATAGCCACCTTCAGAGTTTAGTACTTGCTGGTCATTCAATGGCTCCATCTGGTGCACTTCCGATTCGGATTGCATTCTGACTGCTTTGAGTCCATCTGTGATGCACTGTTGAATGGAAAAAAATATATATATTTTATAAATACCTAGGCTAATCCTTACAAAAAAGGTGACGATATTTCTTTTTTATTGCCCTACTAAGTAACATCGAATTTACAGGACAGAAACAGGCCATTCAGCTCAACTGGTCTATGCCAGTGTTATGCACCTCTTCCCACCCGACCATTTAATCCTACCAGCATATTATTCTGTTCATTCCTCCCTCATGTACTTACCTAGCTTCCCCTATAATGCACATGCTATTCGCCTCAACTACAGAGTACAAGATTTTATGTACTATTTGGTTTTCTGATCTTCTAGGAGTTTACATTTGAGCACCAATAATACAGTGCTAAGGAACCAAAATAATCCACACTGAAATCACTTAAAAAAAAAACCCACGTCACTAGATCCCTGAAGAACTGTGACAAATTCTAAGAAAATAAACAGGGGTTTCTCCAGGATTAAGAGATTAACATGGGATTTCACTTCTTTCTTTCATTTTATTTAAAAATGATTACTAAAGGTGATGAGTAACATTTTATAGACTGGCACAAAATTCAAAGTATGATCCTGAATTATGGAGGAACCCCAGGGAAATCAAGCTGCAGCTATATTGCAACTACCAGTCTCAAATCACATCCATAGAATGCTATGGACGTTTAGCAAACCAAAATTACAAAGCCAACTGCACTTACCTAACATCACACAATGGTCAAGCACAAAGGAGCTCTACCCACTGAGCAGGGTTTTTTTTAATGCTGGGTAGATCTGCTTTCTCATAATATTAAAAAGCGTCCCATGCACAGTTTTCAGAGTTTCCAGGAGGTCCAACAAGAGTATGCTGCATCCAGTGCAAATTCAGACCAGTGAGAACAGAGCTCTGGGTGTTACCTCAAACTGCTTGAGATTGACGCACTTGGGGTTCAGATTAGAACCCAACTCCAGAGTTACTTTTCTACTTTTATGATGATGGACACCCAAAACCGATGCAAAAGTAGCAGTATAAATGATACAATTTATTGTCCTGAGATTCAGAAATATAATTTTTAAGATCATTTAGCTTTTCTACTACACAATATAATTTCCCAAGAGCTTCAACTAAGAAAAGGATGGTTTATTACACTAATTAACAATACTTGCAGTGTCAACCTGAGTTTGCAACAATCTCATCTGAGTCATAAGACTGTGGTTTCAAGTTACACCCCACTGCATATTCTGAACTTGCAGTGCAATGCAAGGGATTGCTGGATCAAGCATTCCATTCTCCAGAAAAGTAGTTAAACCAACCCTAATGGCACGTTCTGGTGCTTCAGGTGCACACTAAAAGAACAGGGATTTCTCCTCGGGCTATGGTCAATATTTCTACCTCAAACAATATGTTGTCACTGTGTCATTATGTGAAATATCTATGTGAATATCAAAGAAAAACAAAAGGACTCATCATACAGATGGCAGATGGTTCCCACACAAGACAAAAAAATGTTAAACAATTATGCTTACGGGGATTCCCTGCTAATAAGAATTGGGCAACTTTATAACACACTTTTCTTTACAGCTAGTATTAACTCATTTTCAAGCCCACAGCTATTATTAGTCACTAGCAGTGTTTCTGTATTTCAGCCAATATTACCAGCTCTTTATTTCATGTCAGCTCCATTTTAATGGCTGGATTTACAGAAGGTTCATAGACTAACTGGAAGCACTTTTTCCCCACAAGGACACTTTCTATTGCACTTTAAAAAAATAGATTTGCACTAAGACATGAATGATTTAATGTTCAGAATGATCTGTATATACTTTGCATATACACAAACAGTTGCAGCATGATAAAAGGCTTACAGTACCATCATAACAAATCACACACAGAGAACATTTTCTAAACTGTGGTGTAAAATTACTTGGACAACTCAACTGGTCAACTGCAGTGTGTTCATGTTAATAGGGTTATAAAAATTACAATATACAATTGTATTAAAAAGGGGAAAAGAATTGAAATCAGGCCTCCTGGTTTCAACATTTTCTTTCCCAAGATTTTAAAAACAAAATCATTTTGTCCCCACCAGGAAACCTTGCAATTCAGTTTAGGTATTACCAACACACATACTAATCTATCAGCAGCTTTAGTGAAATAACTGTAAATAAGTATCCTGCTCACTCTTGGATGCCAAGCAAGAGCTGTGAATCATTTCTAACTCAGCAGCAGTGAGTATATGGTGCTCCAAAAGCAAAAGTATTTCTGCAGGCTAGGAATGGCATTAAAATAGAGCGGACATTCAATATTCTGATTTCAATGCAATATATAGAATCATAGAATGGTTATAGCACAGAAGGAGGCCATTGTCAAGCCTGTGCCAGCTCTCTAAGAACACTTCAGCTCTAAGAGCTTCTCTAAGAGCAGAAGGTTGTGGGTTCAAGTCCCACCCCAGGAACTTGATAACATAAATCTAGACTGACACTCCAGTGCTGTGCTGAGGGAGTGCTGCACTGTCGGAGGTGCCGTCTTTTGGATGAAACGTTAAACCAAGGCCCCATCTGCCCTCTCAGGTGGACGTAAAAGATCCCATGGCACTATTTAGAAGAAAAGGAGAGTCATCCCCGGCATCCTGGCCAATATTTATCCCTCAAACAAAAAAATCCCCAGATTATCTGGTAATTTTCACATTGCTGTTTGTGGGATTTTCGATGCGCAACTTGGCTGCCGTGGTTCCCACATTCCAACAGTGACTACACTCCAAAAGTATTTCATTGGCTGTAAAGTGCTTTGAGACATCTGGTGGTCATAAAAGGTGCTATATAAATGCAAGTCTTTCTTTCTTATCAGCCAGTCCCACTCCCCCCGCCCTTCCCCCATAGCCCTGGAAATGTTTTTCCTTCAGGTACTTATCGAATTCCTTTTTGAAAGCCATGATGTTGGTAGATTCAACCACCCTTTCAGGCAGAGCATGCCACAGATCCTACACACTCACTGGGTAAAAAGGTTTTTCCTCATGTCGCCTTTGGTTCTAATGCCAATCACCTTAAATCTGTGACCTTGACCCTACTGCCAATGGGAACAATTTCTCTCGATCTACTCTGTCTAGATTCCTAGACATAGAATGAGTACAAAAATAATCTGTAATGTACCGCAAGACTTCAGAAGGTGACAGCACATCAATTGCACCATGATTCGACATATGGCAAGTTCCTACTCTTGGCCAACTATTCTCACTTAAAATTACTGGACTTTATAGTTTAAGGACACCGTTATATTATTGGTATTATCAAGTTAACTGTTCAAGATCTGTAATCCAATCAACATTGTGCCTTTAGTATTTGGAACTTTTCAGTCCTTTTAGGGTTTGAATTTCAACGGCATTGCGCGAATGGAAATGAAAACACTACTAGATAACATTGTTAGTGTGTATTTAAAGCCGGCTTTGTACAGCAATGTGGAAATCGTGTGGTAAATGATCCAATTTTCTGATCGCTATTGCCAGAAAACAAAGATTTATGCCTCTGAAAGCCAGGGAGCGCTTCCTGGATTCCTTACCGTAACAAAAGTTTTAAGTATCAAATCACACCATTAACGTTTGCGATGAATACATGATTATAATGCGATGCACCTATAAAGGAAAATGTAAACAGCATTCAGCCGCAAGACCGCGGCAGGCCTGCCTCCCTGCTCCCAGTCATCAGCAAATGAATCACGCCTGCCGCTCTCGGTCCGCTGGTTCTGGGGGAGGGGGACAGTTAAACCCCGGCTAAACGGACCAATTCTCCACGGCCACACCGGAAAACGCTATCCAGACATTACCTCCATGTCGCGATCTCGATTGTTGGTGAGGTCTCCGTTAAATGTGCACTGAGCGCCCCGGGGGGGCCGCTGCTCGCTCACAGAGCCAGACCCTGAACCCCCGCCGCCGCCGTTCGTTACCACAGCAACATCCGGGCTTCCCCACTCGCCCTGATGTCATCGCCAACCAATCGCCTTCTCCGCGCTCCCGACTCCGCAGCGCCACCCGCGGCCACACGGGGAATGGTCGCAGGCTTGAGCGCCCAGTCGTGCGGGAACATCCTTGCCCCACAGCTCACACATCTCCCAGGAGTCACAGGATAGATACAGATGAAGGTGCCATTGGGCTCGTCTTTGTTTACCCACCCAGAAAGACTTTAGTGCAATAATAAGTGAGCATTGGCAAGGAGGTTGTTGCTGACTATTGTCATGTATCTTACATGGCCACTGTTGGTACTATATCAAGGTGTGCCACCAGAGGGCACAGCAGTGGGAGACTTGTAGGTTACCTGTACAGGTGTGCCTGGCCTAGTATAAAAGGCAGGCCACCAGGTGTGATCCTCACTCTGGAGTTAACTTATAAAGGATTAAGGTCACTACAGGTCAAGTACAGCACACTGCCTCGTGGAGTCATTGTTGGAGCATCTAAGGACACAACAACTATGGGCTAGACTTTCCACTAGGTGGCTAAGGCCCCAAAAAATGGGCCTTGTTCCAGCGATATGGGACGTCTTAGCCTTTCTGATCACCGGCACAAGACCCTTTTTTTTTGCGATTTTCCACTCGGCCTTACTCCGGCGATGTCAAATGGGTGCTGTGTTTTTTTTCAACGATCTCACGATCGTCCAGCGAAAATGGAAGTAAAAAAAAAGATTCCCTAGCAATGCTATTCTGCGCATGTGTGGGATTTTTTTTTGGTTGAGTTTCTTTGCCGCGTTTTGAGAGGTCAACGGTCATCACACGTGCTCAGAAGGCATAGAGAGGGTCAGAGAGCGAGAGAGAGAGTGCAGACAAAGTGAGTGAAGGAAGGCAGAGAGGCAGAGGAGATTTGTTGGGCTGGTTGGATTGTAGTGAGAGTAAAAATAGTTCTTTTGAGTAATAAAAAATTTATATTGTTTTACTTCAGTGTTTAAGTGCATTGAAAGTTCAGAAATTATTTGTAAAATATAATAGTATACTATATATATTTAAACTTTAAAATGGAGGGTGAAACGGAGAGAAAAAGGGTGAAACCATTCAGCGAGGAGCCCAATGAGGCTCTTGATAGCATTGTACAAGGCAGGTGGGATGACTTGACACGGGGTGGGCACGGGAAACCTCCACCCCGTGTGTACCGCAAAATCTGGCAGGAGATTGCCAATGTCGTGACATCGGCATCAAATGAGATAAGGACACCTGACTAGTGCTGGAAAAGGTGGAACAGCTTGTTGGCAGCAGCCAGAGTAAGTTGCATGTTATATTTTAAACGTTACATATGTAATATTTTAATGATGCATGCAAATTTTAATTGGAAGCTTGAATTTCATTTCTTTCTTGTATTAATTAATTAAATTATGAATTAATTTATGCATCCTAACAGTAAGTTGAATTTTATATTATGAAATATTGTTCATATGCAATGCAAATTTCTAATCGAACATTGCATCTCTGGCATTGAATTTAAGTCTGTCATTCTTAAATGTTTATTACCAAGTCCATTAGCTTATGCCATGCCATGTTCTCTTCTGATTTTTAGAAGAATATATCTATCAGCCGCTCCGAGCAGAGGAGGATGGGTGGTGGCTCTGCACAGATGCAGCTGCTGTCGGAATATGAGGAGCTTGCGGTCGCTTTAGTGGGATATGACAGCCGTTCGGTCATGACCCGTAGTGTGGCCGAACCCACCCTTGAGTTTCGTGAGTAATGGGAACTGTGCAATGTGTCAAACATTATTAAAGACATTTTAAAAATCTATCTTAGTTACGCGTGTAATGTCCTGTAATTATAAATGCAATATACTTTTGATGTACTCTTGATGTCATGGCAGCCCTGGTGAACCCTTGTGAGGTATTGAAAACTAATGTTATGGGTTATTGAAAAATATTGATATGTAATGTTTACTATTAATGATCACCGTTAATGTCATTCGTCTTTTTAAGGTAAACCGGATAAGATTGTCTCAGTGGAGACATCCACTCCTCCTGCACCATCAGCAGCATCAACCACATCGGAGGAGGAAGAGGAGGAACATGAGGCAATAATTAGTGTTGAGGAAGAGGAGGAGGAAGCTAACGGGGAGGGAAGAACCTGCGGTCATCTCTATTGAGATGGACGAGGCACCAGGACCAAGCGGTGAGCAGGTGGTGACGCCAAGGCATGACATTTTGCACACGCCGACCCCACGGAGGTCAGGTCAGCGAGGTGAGCAATTGCCTACCTCGGAGGGGCAGAACGAGTGCTTGATATTCCTGTGCAGGGAGACGGTCGCGACCTTATCCAGGGGTTCGAGGGTTTCTCCGCAAACTGGAGCCAGTTCCCAACAACCTGGAGCCAGTACAGCACAAACTTCTCCAACTGGTCTTCCGTGCAAACCGAGATAGCATGGGAGATGTTGGAGACGATACATGAACAGACCACTGCAACCAATGCCCTTCGGCATGCATTGCTGGCTGGACACGGCACTGCACCCCAAGGTGTCGTGTCGGCTCGCAGCGAGACCCCTAGCACGCAAGCGAGTATGGAGGACACAGTTCCTCCTGACTCGGAAGTGGAGCCTCAGGCTTCTGCTTCCACTCCTTCACCATCACCACGACAGGAAGTCTTGCCATCCCACGCTGTACACCGCGTTTGTGTCGGTCTACGTAGACCAAAACGGGCGGGTGGGGTAAGAACACCGGGTGGGAAAGGACCTGGAGAGAAACGTGGGGGCAGGGAGGGAGGGGGGTGTGTTTTCAGTTTCATTGTTAAATTGTGTTTTGTTCATGGTTGTTTGGGGTTTGGGGGAAGGGTGGGTGTGGGTTGGGGGGGGCGGGGGGAAGGAGGGTGTTAACGAATGAATTAAAAAAAATGAGTTGTGTTAATAAAAAAAATGTATTTAATTCAACAATTGTTGTGCCTTCTCTTAGTTACATTAAGGATAACATTTACAGTTGTTCAGTCTTTTATTATAGCTGTACTTTACTTAAACTAAGCATTAATGCAGATGCCAGACCAGTGCAGGCAAGACAAAAATGAAACCCCACATAAATGAAACTTTTGATTATCCCTAACTGTAAATGAAAATTTGAATATCCACAATGAAAGTTCATGCAAAGTGCTCATGAATGAGCTGCTGATGCAAAAGCTTAGCTGCCGTGTAACTGCCACTGGGTACTTGTCTTTGGGAGGAAGGGTGGTGGTACCGGTGCTCGATCGCCAGGCTGATTGCGCTCCCCTAGGTCCTCGCCAACCTCCTCTTCCGCCTCTTCCTCCTCGCCGGCTGGCTCTTCCGTCTCCCCTCCTTCTGGAGGTGGATCTGCAGCCCAATCTGGCATTACTTGTCCTCTCCTTATAGCTAGATTATGCAACACACCACAATAAACTCAGCGACCTGGTCAGGGTGGTACTGTAGGCTGCCACCAGAATGATCCAGGCATCTGAAGCGCTGCTTTAGGACTCCAATTGTCTTTTCAACGATGTTGCGTGTCGCTATGTGACTTTCATTGTAACGCTTCTCTGTTTCAGTGACGGGATTACGCAGAGGGGTCATGAGCCACTGGCAAGGCCATATCCTTTATCACCCAGCATCCAACAGTGACCTTCTGGCTGATTGACAAACAGATCAGGGATAGTACTCTCATGTAGGAGAGTGCTATCCCTGACCTGTTTGTCAGCAGAGGAGGACAAGGGGTCTAATTAGGAGGGGGGAAATAAAGTATGAGAGGAAGCTTGCATGGAACATAAAAACTGACTGCAAAAGCTTCTATAGATATGTGAAGAGAAAAAGATTAATGAAGACCAACGTTGGTCCTTTGCAGACAGAATCAGGTGCATTTATAATGGGGAACAAAGAAATGGCAGACCAATTAAATAAATACTTTGGATCTGTCTTCACTAAGGAAGACACAAAGAACCTTCCGGAAATACTAGGGGTTCAAAGGTCTAGCGAAAAGAAGGAACTGAAGGAAATATTTATTAGTCAGGAAAGTGTGTTAGGGAAATTGATGGGATTGAAGGCCAATAAATCCCCAGGGCCTCATAGGCTGCATCCCAGAGTACTTAAGGAAGTGGCCTTAGAAATAGTGGATGCATCATTTTCCAACATTCTATTGACTCTGGATCAGTTCCTATGGACTGGAGGGTAGCTAATGTAACACCACTTTTTTAAAAAGCAGGGAGAGAGAAAACGGGCAATTATAGACCAGTTAGCCTGACATCGGTGGTGGGGAAAATGTTGGATCAATTATTAAAGATGAAATAACAACGCATTTGGAAAGCAGTGACAGGATTGGTCCAAGTTAGCATGGATTTATGAACGGGAAATCATGCTTGACAAATCTTCTCGAATTTTTTGAGGATGTAACTAGTAGAGTGGATAATGGAGAACCAGTGGATGTGGTTATTTGGACTTTCAAAAGGCTTTTGACAAGGTCCCACACAAGAGATTCGTGTGCAAAATTAAAGCACATGGTATTGCGGGTAATATATTGACGTGGATAGAAAACTGGTTGGCAGACAGGAAGCAGAGAGTCAGAATAAATGGATCCTTTTCAGAATGGCAGGCAGTGACCAGTGGGGTGCCGCAGGATTCAGTGCTGGGACCTCAGCTATTTACAATATACATTAATTATTTGGATGAAGGATTTGAATGTAATATCTCCAAGTTTGCAGATGACACTAAGCTGGGTGGCAGTGTGAGCTGTGAGGAGGATGCTAAGAGACTGCAGGGTGACTTGGACAGGTTAGGTGAGTGGGCAAATGCATGGCAGATGCAGTATAATGTGGATAAATGTGAGGTTATCCACTTTGGTGGCAAAAACAGGAAGACCGAATATTATCTGAATGGTGACAGATTAGGAAAAGGAGAGGTGCAACGAGACTTGAGTGTCATGGTACATCAGATATTGAAGTTTGGCATGCAGGTACAGCAGGCGGTGAAGAAGGCAAATGGCATGTTGACCTTCATAGCTAAAGGATTTGAGTACAGGAGCAGGGAGGTCTTATTGCAGTTGTACAGAGCCTTGGTGAGGCCACACCTGGAATACTGTGTTCCTTTTTGGTCCCCTAATCTGAGGAAGGACATTCTTGCTATTGAGGGAGTACAGCGAATGTTCACCAGATTGATTCCTGGGATGGCAGGACTGACATATGAGGAGAGACTGGATCAACTGGGCTTATATCCACTGGAGTTAAGATGAATGAGAGGGGATCTCATAGAAACATAAAATTCTGATGGGATTGGACAGGTTAGAGGCAGGAAGAATGGTCCCATTGCTGGGGAGTTCCAGAACCAAGGGTCACAGTCTAAGAATAAGGGGTAAACCATTTAGGACCGAGATGAGGAGAAACTTCTTCACTCAGAGTGGATAACCTGTGGAATTCTCTACCGCAGAGAGTTGTTGAGGCCAGTTTGTTAGATATATTCAAAAGAGAATCATATATGGCCTTTAAGTCCAAAGGGATCAAGGGGTATGGAGAGAAAGCAGGAAAGGGGTACTGAGGTTGAATGATCAGCCATGATCTTATTGAATGGCGGTGCAGGCTCGAAGGGCCGAATGGCCTGCTCCTGCACCTAACTTCTATGTTTCTACGTTTCTAGGATGTGCGCATCATGGATGCTGCCAGGAAATGTAGCATTTACTGTCATGGTTATTTGGTTGTGGTCGACAACAAGCTGCACATTTAGGGAGTGGAACCCCTCTGAAACACCTCTGCGTTCTTTAAGGGGGCTTTCAGGGCAATGTGCATGCAGCCTATTGCTCCCTGTACCTTGGGGAAGTGTGATATCCTGTAGAAACCCAAAGCCCTCTCGGTCTATTCCTCCCTGGTCATTGGGAAGCATATGAAGTCCACCCTGCGAGTGTAAAAGACTTCCATCACTTGTCAAATGCAGCAGTGCATGGCGTGCTGAGAGATGTGGTAGATGTCGCCAGCTGAAGCCTGAAAAGATCCCGATGCGTAGAAGGCTAGGGCAGCAGTTATCTGCACCTCAACGGACAGTGCGGTTCTGATGGTGCTGGAAGGCTTCAGATCACCCTTGACGAGTCGATGAACTCCTTCCGAAATCGCAGCCTCCCAAGAAAGCGTTTTCAGACAAGTTCAGGCAAGATTGCTTTTCCAAGTACCTTTGTTGGCTTTCTCTGTCTACGCATTATTCTGCCACCTCTTCGATTGATCTTCTCAGTAGCCAGCGTGTGAGCAGTTACAACTAATGGCAGAGAAAGCATAGGCCCCATCGCTATCAATAATTACTTTCACTAAATTAAACTAATCTCTCTACTCTCTAATCACTATACTCTCTACACTGTATACCAGTCAGTCTAATAGGCCCCAACAATATCAGTAATTATTTTCACTATCTATAAAAAGCACTTTACCAAAAAAATGCCTATACAATACCGAATGGCAATATATATACATCCTAATCTAATATTCTGAGTTGATCTATCGATAAATAACTCACAACTATTTAGCTCCTTTTCTGTTGCCTCCACCTTTCCTCCGATCTTTAAAATGGCGTTCGTAGTGCCCATTTCCTTCCAGGAAAAGCAACTATTTCTCAGCGATCTTTTCGGCCTTGCATCAGCCCAGCGAAGTGCATGCTAGGTGCCGAAACTTGGGATCAGTTCGGCAAAGTGAGCCAAAACTTGGGTACCTGTTTTTCCAGCGATGTTTTGGGCCTAGTTTCCACCTTTTTCTCAAAATGGGTGATAGAGGTCCGTTTTAGGCAATAGCTGGGCGATGTGAAGTGGAAAGTCTAGCCCTAAATGTTGCGTTATGGCACTATTGACTTCCATCATTATGCTGGAGGCTGATTAGGCAGTAATTGGTACATAGAATCATGGACTAATATAGCTCAGAACATGGTCATTCGGCCCATTGTGCTTGTGCCAGCTGTTTGGTAGAGCTATCCAACTAAGGTTAGACTTGTTTTGGCTTTTATGAATAAGAAATACCTGGGGAATTTCATAGAAACATAGAAAATAGGAGCAGTAGTAGGCCATTCGGCCTTGCGAGTCTGCACTGCCATTCAATATGATCATGGCTGATCCTCTGCAAAACAACATTACAGACGGCTCAAGGCTCGGGTCCAACAAAAAACTCAGGACCTAAAGAACAGGGGGTGGATGGAGAAAGCACAGGAGATACAACAACTGGTCGACCGCCACGATATGCGAGGATTCTTCGCTGTAGTCAAGGCCGCCTACAGTCCAAACTCCCAAGGCCCCACCCCACTCCTGGCCAAGAACAGAGAAACACTCATCAAGTACGCAGAGGCTGTCAGGGCCCGATGGCAGGAGCACTTCGAAGATCTCTTCAATCGAGACTTTGCCTTTGACGCGAGTGTTTGATTCCATCTCGCAGCATGCGACCCGTCACCAGCTCAGTGAAACTCCAACGTTGCACGAGGTAGGCAAAGCCATAAAACAGCTTAAGAACAACAAGGCTATGGGTGCTGATGGAATCCCTGCTGGAATCCCTGCTCTCCCTGGCAGAGAGGCGTTGTTGGCGCGGATACATGACCTCCTCTCTCATCTGGAGGGAGGAAAGCATGCTGGGAGATCTCAGAGATGCAATGATTGTGACTATTTTTAAAAAGGGGGACAAGTCCAACTGCGGCAACTACAGGGGATTCTCTCTGCTTTCAGCCACTGAGAAAGTTGTCGCTTAAGTTCTCCTCAATCGTTTTCTCCCTGTGACCAAGGAGCTCCTCCCGGAATCACAATGCGGATTTCGTCTCCTACGGGGCACAACAGACATGATCTTTGCAACGCGCCAGTTGCAGGAAAAATGCAGAGAGCAGCACCAGCACTTATACGTGGCCTTTTTCGATCTTACAAAGGCCTTTGACACTGTCAACTGTGAGGGTCTATGGAGCGTCCTCCTCCGTTTCGGACGCCCCAAATCTACCACCAAACTCATGGTCTACAGGGCTGTAGTAATACCAGCTCTCCTGTATCGATCTGAGACATGGACGATGTATAGAAGGCACCTCAAGTCGTTGGAGATATAGCACCAATGATGTCTCTGCAAGATCCTGCAAATCCCCTGGAGGACAGGCACACCAACATCAGTGTCCTCGACCAGGCTAACATCCCCAGTATTGAAGCACTGACCACACTAGATCAGTTTCGCTGGGCAGGCCACATAGTACGCATGCCAGATATGAGACTCCCTAAGCAAATGCTTTATGCAGAGCTACTTCATGGTAAACGAGCCAAAGGAGGACAGCGGAAACGTTATAAGGACATCCTCAAAGTATCCCTGGTAAAGTGAGACATCACCACTGACACCTGGGAGGCCCTGGCTGCAGACCGCCCGAGGTGGAGAAAGTCCATCCGGGAGGGAGTTGAGCTCTTTGAGTCTCAACGCAAAGAGCACGAAGAGGCCAAGCGCAGACAGCGGAAGGACCATGCGGCAAACCAGCCCTACCGACCCCGTCCCCCGACGAATGTCTGTCCCACGTGTAACAGGGTCTGTGGCTCTCGTATCGGAATGTTCAGCCATCAAAGAATTCACTTTGTGAGTGGAAGCAAGTCTTCCTCGATTCTGAGGGACTGCCTATGAGAGGCTGATCCTCTATCTCAACACCAAATTCCTGTTTTTTCCTCATAAACCTTGATGCCTTTTGTTTCTAGAAATCTATCTCCCTCTTAAATATATTCAGTGACTTGGCCTCCACAGCCTTCTGTGGTAGAGAATTCCACAGATTCACCACCCTTTCTCCTCATCTCAGTCCTAAATTTCCTACACCATATCCTGAGACTGTGACCCCTTGTTCTAGACTTCCCAGCCAGGGGAAACATCCTTCCTGCATCCAGTCTATCCAACCCAGTCAGAATTTTATACGTTTCAATGAGATGCCCTCTCATCCTTCTCAACTCTAGTGAATACAGGCCTAGTCGACCCAATCTCTCCTCATACGACAGATCTGCCACCCCAGGAATCAATCTGATGAACCTTCAATGCACTCCCTCTATGGCAGGTATATCCTTTCTTGGGTAAGGAGACCAAAACTGCACAATACTCCAGGTACAGTCTCACCAAGGCCTGTATAACTGTAGTAAGACATCCTTGCTCCTGTACTCAAATCCTCTTGCAATGATGGCCAATATACCATTTGCCTTCCTAACTGCTTGCTGCACCTGCATGTTTGCTTTCAATGACTGGTGTACAAGGACACCTGGGTCCCTCTATACATCAATCCCAAGCCATCACCATTTAAATAATACTTTATGTTTTTCCTACCAAACTTCACATTTATCCACATTATACTGCATCTGCCATGTATTTGCCCACTTACTCAATCTATCTAAAATCGCCTTGCAGCTTCTTTGCATCTTCCTCACAACTCACAATCCCACCTAGTTTTGTGTAGTCTAGCAAACTTGGAAATATTACATTTGGTTCCCTCATCCAAATTATTTACATATATTGTGAATAACTGCGGCCCAAGCATTGATCCCTGTGGTACCCCACTAGTCACTGCCCGCCACCCCGAAAAAGACCCGTTTATTCCTACTCTGTTTCCTGTCAGTTAACCAATTTTCAATCCATGCCAATACATTACCCCCAATCCTATGTGCTTTAATTTTGCACACTAACCTCTTATGTGAGACTTTATCAAAGGCCTTCTGAAAATCCAAATACACTACATCCACTGGTTCTCCCTTATCTATCTATCAGTTACATCCTCAAAAAACTCCAGTAGGTTTGTCAAACATGATTTTCCTTTCATAAATCCATGTTGACTTTGTTTAATCCCGTTGATATTATCTAAGTGTGCCGTTATCACATCCTTTATAATAGACTCCAGCATTTTCCCTACTACTGATGTCAGGCTAACTGATCTGTAGATCCCTGTTTTCTCTCTCTCTCTCCTCTTTTAAATAGTGGGGTTACATTTACCATCCTCCAATCAGCAGGAACGGTTCCATAATCTATAGAATTTTGGATGATGACAACCAATGGATCTACCATTTCCATGGCTATGTCTTTTAGTACTCTGGGATGCAGATCATCAGGCCCTGGGGATTTATCTGCTTTCAGTAACATTAGTTTGTCCAGCACTATTTTCTTACTAATCATCATTTCCTTTAATTCCTCTTGCTCACTTGGTTCCCTAGCATTTCTGGAACATTATTTGTGTCCTCTTCCGTGAAGACGGAACTAAAGTATTTATTTAATTGTTCTGCCATTTCCTTGTTCCCCATTACAAATTCTCCTGTTTCTGCCTGTAAAGGACCTACATTTGACTTCACTAATCTTTTTACGTACTTGTAGAAACTTTTGCGGTCGGTTTTTATGTTCCTTGCAAGTTTACTCTCATTCTATTTTTCTCCTCTTAAAATCAATCTCTTGGTCCTTTTTTGCTGAATTCTAAACTGCTTTCAATCCTCAGGCTTGCTACTTTTTTTGGCAACTTTGTATAATTCCTCTTTTGATCTAACGCTGTCCTTAATTTCTTTTGTTAGCCATGGTTGGCCACTTTTCCTTTTGTGTTTTTATGCCAGAAAGAAATGTATAACTGTTGCAATTCATGCATTCGTTCCTTAAATATTAGCCATTGCCTATCCACCATCATGCCTTTTAATGAATCTTCCCAATCTATCATAGCCAATTCATTCCTCACACCTTCGTAGTTTCCTTTGTTTAGATTTAGGACCCTAGTTTCAGATTGGACTACTTCACTTTCCACCTTAAGAAATTCAAATCAGATTATGGTCACTCTTCCCTAAAGGACCCAGCACAACAAGACTGTTAATTAACCTCTTCTCATTACACAATACCCAATCTAGGATAGCCTGTTCCCGAGTAGGCTCCTCAACATACTGGTCTAAAAAACCATCTCATACACACTCCAGGAATTCATCTGCCACACAGTATTATTACTAATTTGGTTTCGCCAGTCTATATGTAGATTAAAGTCACCTACGATTACTGTAATACCCTTGCTGCATGCATCTCTAATTTCCTGTTTGATGCCTTCCCCGATACTACCACTACTGTTTGGAGGCCTATAGACAACTCCCATCAATGTTTTCTGCCCCTTGGTGCTCCTTAGCTCCACCCAGACTAATTCTACATCTTTATTTTCTGAGCCAATATCCTTTCTCACTATTGCTCTGATTTCATCCTTTACAAACAATGCCACACCACCCCCTCTTCATTTTTGTCCTTCCTAAATATCAAATATCCTTGGATATTCAGTTCCCAACCCTGGTCACCCTGCAACCATGTCTCCGTAATTGCAATTATATCATATCCATTTACATCTATTTGCACTGTTAATTCACACAGGTGTGGCTGCCTCCTGGAGCAAAAGGTCCAGGTAATGTTTTCCGTCCCTGATATCTTGCAATGTCTGTAGCTCGGACTCCAGCTCCTCAACTCGGAGCCGAAGTTCGTCGAGCTACAGACACTTACCACAGATGTGATTGTCCTGGACCAAAACGTCCAGAAGCTCCCAAATATTGCAGTAGCAACACATCTCCTGTTTTCCCCATTATATTATTTAATTAATTTAGCATTAAATCAAGAATTTACCCTGTATAGTTTATTAAATTAGTTAAACAAATAAAGGTTAGTTTTTTGTATTTAGTTGTATGCTATATGTTAATTTAAAGAAAAACTTAGCCCACAATCACTACCGATCCCTTACCTGCGATGTCACACAGCCGAGTTCTCCTCACTCGGAGCCGTGTGATCTCCTGGGAGAGGCAAAAAAACAAATAAAAACCCAGGCCAATTGAGGAAGAAATCTGCGAAATTTCCTCTCCGACCCAACCAGGCGATCGAAACTAGTCCAGGAGATCACACTGGCCGTATGCTGTGGTCTGCTGTGGCTTTTATCCCCACTCTCAGGCCTCACTCTGCTCCCGCTCAGGTTTGCCGCCACAACTGCTCTGCGAAAAAAGTTAGGATAAACAAGACAAAGCAACACCTCCCCTGACACTCCCACTTACCAGACTCTTGTTTTCTCATTCTGTGCTGAAGCACTCCGAGCTACCAGCACTAGCTCTAAGTTTTTAAACTGCTTGTATCTCAGATGAGTCACCACTGGTCAGCTGTTCAAAGAACCGATTTTAACTCGTTTTATTTAACTGGCTATTTAGCAAGCCGCTGGAGAACTAGCTAGCTAGTTTGTCTCTACTTCAGCATGAAAGAATCCCAAATATTTAACTGTTAATTTTACTTAGAAGCTACTAGCAATTGCCACTCACCTCCAAATGGTTTAAAAGAGATTAACCCTTAAGACACTCCCACTTACCAAACTCTTGTTTTCTCACTCTGAGCTGAAGCAATCCTTCAACATTTCAACATTGTCGGATAGACAATCGTGTCATATCTGCATTAGAATAGTTCTGCTAGGATGCTGGCCACACCAGGTGCACAGGTCTTTATCACTACCGCCGCAATGTTGTCAAAGTTTATGTTGTGTTCCGAACACAGATGAGACTGCACACAGGGAGGTGACAGTAACAGTGACCTCAGTCTTTATTAAGACACTCCAGAGTGAGTAACAGGCCTTGGGGGCCGGCATATATACAGTGCTCCCAAGGGATGCTGGGATCCCTTGGGCATTCAGGGGATGTGTCCCTGGTGGGGGAACATGGGAGTGCATGCTTTGCAGATACACAACATCACTTTCCCCCCAAAGTCAAAGTGAAAACTATTTACAAGGTGAGGCGGTCGGGAGCCTTTCTTTCCCTGGTTAACCAACTCGGTACAAATGTCTGTTCTGGTGTGTTGGCTGTGCCCTCGCTGGGCTGGCCTGTTGTTGGCCCTGCAGGGCTGCTGGGTGAGCCTGGCCTTGCTGGGCTGTTGGGCATGATGGGTTCGATTTCCTGATCCGGCGTGGTGTTGTTGATCCTTTAGGTGTGTTTTGTGGGCTCGAAAAGGTGGTGTCTGTTGTGGGTTGTTCAGGGCAGTCTGTGAATCGCAGCCTCGTTTGGTCCAGGTGCTTTCTGCAAATTTGTCCATTGTCTAGTTTGACTACAAACACCCTACTGCCTTCTTTAGCTATCACCGTGCCCGCGATCCACTTGGGACCATGCCCATAGTTTCGCACATACACAGGGTCATTCAGATCAATTTCCCGTGACACAGTGGCGCGATCATCGTTTACATTTTGTTGCTGCCGCCTGTTCTCTACCTGATCATGCAGGTTGGGGTGAACCAGCGAGAGTTTGGTTTTAAATGTCCTTTTCATGAGTAGCTCAGCAGGGGGCACCCCTGTGAGCGAGTGGGGTCTCGTGCGGTAGCTGAGCAGTACTCGGGACAGGCGGGTTTGGAGTGAGCCTTCTGTGACTCATTTGAGGCTCTGTTTGATTGTTTGTACTGCCCGCTCTGCCTGCCCATTGGAGGCTGGTTTAAATGGGGCCGAGGTGACCTGTTTGATCCCATTGCGGGTCATGAATTCTTTAAATTCGGCACTGGTGAAACATGGCCCATTGTCACTGACCAGTATGTCAGGCAGGCCGTGGGGGGCAAACATGGCCCTCAGGCTTTCAATGGTGGCGGTGGTGGTGCTTCCCGACATAATTTCACATTCAATCCATTTTGAAAAGGCATCCACCACCACCAGGAACATTTTACCGAGAAACGGGCCCGCATAGTCGACATGGAGCCTCGACCATGGTCTGGAGGGCCAGGACCACAAACTTAGTGATGCTTCTCTGGACGCGTTGCTCAACTGAGCACACACGCTGCATTGCCATACACAGGACTCTAAGTCAGAGTCAATACCGGGCCTGGGCTATCGCTTTCATCATTACTATACCCAGGTGTGTGCTGTGGAGATCCGAGATGAACGTCTCCTTGCCCTTTTTGGGTAGCACTATGCGGTTACCCTACAACAGAAAGTCTGCCTGAATGGACAGCTCATCCTTTCGCCGCTGGAACGGCTTGATTAGCTCTTGCATTTCAACGGGGATGCTGGCCTAGCTCCCATCCAGTACACAGTTTTTTACTAGGGATAGCAGAGGATCTTGGCTGGTCCAAGTCCTAATCTGGTGAGCCGTGACAGGTGATTTATCATTTTCAAACGCTTCCAGGACCATCAACAAGTCTGCGGGCTGCGCCACCATCAACAAATTTGCAGGCTGCGCCATTTCCATGCCTGTGGTGGGCAATGGTCGCCGACTGAGAGCATCCGCACAGTTCTCGGTGCCTGGCCTATGGCGGATGGTATAGTTATACGCTGATAGTGCGAGTGCCCACCTTTGTATGCGGGCTGAGGCATTAGTATTTATCCCCTTGTTTTCAGCAAACAGGGATGTGAGGGGCTTGTGATCGGTTTCCAGCTCAAATGTGAGGCCAAACAGGTACTGATGCATTTTCTTTACCCCGAACACACACGCTAATGCCTCTTTCTCAATCATGCTGTAGGCCCTCTCGTCCTTAGACAAGCTCCTGGAGGCATAGGCGACAGGTTGCAACTTCCCCGCAACATTAGCTTGTTGTAATACACACCTGACTCCGTATGACAATGCATCACATGCTAGCACGAGTCTTTTATACGGGTTATACAATACAAGCAGCTTGTTGGAGCATAAAATGTTTCTGGCTTTCTCAAAAGCAATTACTTGTTTTTTTCCCCCATACCCAGTTCTCACCTTTACGCAATAACACATGTCGGGGCTCTAAGAGGGTGCTTAACCCCGATAGGAAGTTACCAAAATAGTTGAGGAGTCCCAGGAACGACCGCAGCTCCGTGACGTTCCTCTGTCTTGGCGTCTGTGGGCCGAAAGCCGTCTGCCGTGATCTTTCTCCCCAAAAACTCCACTTCTGTTGCCATGAAGACGCATTTCGACCTCTTCAGCTGCAACCCTACGCAATCCAGTCGCTGGAGGACCTCCTCCAGGTTTTGTAGGTGCTCGACGGTCTCCCGACCCGTGACCAATATGTCATCCTGAAAAACAACCGTGCGTGGTACCGACTTGAGTAGGTTTCTCTGGAAGATCGCTGCAGCCGACCGAATTCCAAACTGGCATCTGTCCCTTGCACGTGTTGATGCAGGTGAGGCCCTTCGAAGACTCCTCCAGCTCCTGCATCATGTAGGCCGAAGTCAGGTCGAGCTTGGTGAACGTCTTGCCTCCTGCCAACGTCGCAAATAGGTCGTCTGCCTTAGGTAGCGCGTATTGGTCCTGTAGCGAGAAACGATTAATAGTTACTTTATAATCGCCGCAAATCCTGACCGTACCATCACTTTTGAGTACTGGAACAATTGGGCTGGCCCACTTGCTGAATTCCACTGGTGAGGTGATGCCCTCGCGTTGCAGCCTGTCCAGCTCGATTTCCACTCTCTTCCCTCATTATGTGAGGTACCGCTCACCCCTTGTTGTGAATGGGTTGTACCTCTGGGACCAAGTGGATCCACACCTTCGCCCCGGAAAAGTTTCCAATGCCTGGCTCAAAAAGGGAAGGAAATTTGTTAAGAACCTGGGTATATGAGGCCTCATCGACATGTGATAGCACTTGGATGTCATCCCAGTTCCAGTGGACTTTGCCCAGCCAGCTCCTTCCAAGCAGTGTGGGGCCATTGCCCAGTACAATCCAAGTGGCAGTTCATGCACCGTGCCCTCGTAGGTGACCTTGACCATGGCGCTGCCCAGGACAGTGATAAGCTCTTCGGTGTACGTTCTCAGTTTCGTGTGGATGGGGCTCAGGGCTGGTCTGAGTGCCTTGTTGCACCACAGTCTCTCAAACATCTTTTTACTCATGATGGATTGGCTAGCGCCAGTGTCCAGTTCCATGGCTACGGGTAAGCCATTCAATTTTACGTTTAGCATTTTAGGTGGACATTTCGTCAAAAATGTGTGCACCCCGTGTTCTTCAGCATCTGCCTCCTCTCTCTGAGGCTCGAAATTGCTTTGGTCCACCATGGACTGATCTTCCTCTGCCACTTGATGGTTAGCAGGTTTTGCAGAGCTTGCAGCTCGTCTGCAAGCTCGTTGGAGGTGCCCCATTGTTCCACAGCTCTTGCAAACATACTCTTTGAAGCGGCATGAATAGGCTGAATTGAAGCCTCCGCAACGCCAACAAGGTGTGAATTGCCTTGCATTCATCCTTTGTTGGGGATTCAGTCATCTGGGTCAGTTGCAGACTCGTGGTTTCTGCCCTGTACATTTCTGCTCGCAAACACAGTTTCAGTTAATTTATGAACATTGCTCGCACTTGTATGCTGAGAGATTTGTTTGGTGTTATCACTGGTGGACATAAATGCCTATGCTATCACAATGGCCTTACTGAGCGTCGGTGTCTCTACAGTCCAGAGTTTTTGTACTATGGTCTCGTGCCAATGCCCAGCACCAAAAGGTCTGTGAGCATTTGCTCCAGGTAGCCATCAAACTCACATTGTCCTGCAAATCGCCTTAGCTTGGCGACGTAGCTCGCCACTTCCTGACCTTCAGATCGCTGGTACGTATAGAACTGATACCTCGCTATCAGCACGCTGTCCCTCAGGTTAAGATGCTCCCGAACCAGTGTACACAGTTCCTCATATGACTTATCTGTGGGTTTCACCGGAGCCAGAAGATTCTTCATGAGGCTGTTGGTCGGTGCCCCGCAGACCGTGAGGAGGACCGCTCTCCTTTTTGCAGCGCTTCCTTCTCCGTCCAGCTCATTGGCTACAAAATACTGGTCTAACCGTTCGACATAGGTTTCCCAGTCCTCACCCTCCGAGAATTTCTCCAGGATGCCCACAGTTTGCTTTGGATTTGTGTACTCGTCACCAGTTGTTGTGTTCCTAACACAGATGAGACTGCACACAGGGAGGTTAAAGTAACCATGACCTCAGTCTTTATTAAGACACTCCAGAGTGAGTAACAGGCCTTGGGGGCCGGCTTATATACATTGCTCCCAAGAGATGCTGGGATCCCTTGGGACTTCAGGGGATGTGCTCCCTGGTGGCGGAACATGGGAGTGCATGCTTTACAGATACACAACAGTTTAGCCTCCACTATGCCCAGTATAGCCAACTGCTTCTTAATTTCACATGGAGTGAACCAAATTGGCTGGGCATTGGCATCTATGATGGAGATATGTATGTGTGATTGTGAACCTGGAATGGGGCAGAGAAACGGACAGAGAGTGGAGGGGTTGTGTGTGCACCTCGCGCCTCGTCCGACCTCAAAATAAATCCTAGATCTGAATGCTCCAGGCCTGCCTATCTTTCCCCTACAATGCCATCTCTGAAAAATGCATGCTTGTCTTGTTTCCCTAAAACCAAATCTGAATCCACCATCCCCAGTGCTGGCTCTGTGTTCTGCAGGTTTATCTCAACTGTCTGACACTGATTCCAGCTGCTCCAGGCTAGCTTCTCCCCTTTGATGCAGACTCCAAATGTTCCAGGTTTGCCTCGCCTCCCTGATGCCAGCTCTGAATGCTCTAAGGCCATCCCCACACCCCTTCTCATGATGGCAAGGCGTCAAATTAGCAAAGCTTTGTTGTACTCTATCCTATATGTCAAGATGTTCTGCCGTATTAAATGAGAGTTAAAGCAATTGGAGAATTCAGAATCAAGAAAGAAAACTACAAAGACATTTTAATCTATACCAGATATTTTTAAATTCTACTTTTCTCTTCCTGCATAAACATGATTTAAGGCAAACATATTATTTGCAAAGGCATTGTCAACTCAGTAGGGACTTTAAGCTTCACAATTTACTTGAATTTTATTCTTATTATCTGAATATCTGTTAATTCACGTCTTTATTGGGCATGCCCTGCCCTTGACCTTTGTTTTTCCTGGTGAGTTAATGCATACATAGTTCTTCCTTTCCATCACTTCGGGTAGTCTTAGAGCCTCTGGTTCCTCTCCCCCTTGTGCAAAGTGAGGAAATGTTCACATTCTTGGTGTCAATTTACAAGCTTGGCCCGACACCTGCCTGGACCCACTGCTCTCCACATCACTGATGGAACCTGTTGTCTCCATCTTCGGACTCCGCTCTTATGTGATGCTGGCCTATCTTTCCTGGTCCTACCTTCCCATGATGTTGGCTTCTTCATCTAGTCCTTGCTCTGGGCAATTGGCTCATTAGGTGAACATACAGAGCAACAGTTATGATCAGATTTGCTTTGTTCAGTCAGTAAAACTTCTCATGTAATGATATAAAAATAGCAAACTCACTATGCTACCGCACTTCTGTGAGTCACCTTACTTAACTTAAAGAGAATAGCTCCTCTGGATTCTGTCCTGCAGCCCAGGGCACAACCTCCTCTTCCGACAAACTCCAGACTTTTTCTACAAAGCCAATCTCTGGTGTCAGCTTTTAGTCAAAAATTCCCCATCTCCCTCCAAGAAAAATCCACCAGTCTAACTTGGCATTGACTCCTGCTGGGTTCAAATGAATAAGGTTATCACAGCAGCCATGGGTCTGAGCAATGGCTAAAATGTCAAATTATCTTTCATTGTTTTCAGAGGCTGGTTCAGATGCACTCATCCGAAATCCAATCTGTAGCTGTCCTGTGAATTTAGTCCCTTGAAATCTACTTTTAGCTCAATATTAGAATTTTTAACATGGATTACACCAGGGTCCCCCTGTGGTGGCATTGTCTGAAATCCTGAAATATGACAGTGGGTTAGGGTTAGGGTTAGGTAAATGAACACTGGGGAGGTTCTGACAGACTAGAAACCGGCAAAGAGCAACACAGCCCCACCTTCAACAACAGAGAGGTAGATTTTGCTTGATCAAACTCATACTTTTTTTTCCTTTTTCTTGGGATGTGGCAACACTTGCAACATAGCGGTTATTATTCATCCATAGTTGCTGTAAAGGCATTTAGAGTCAATCACATAGTGTGGGACTGGAATCATATGTAAGGAAGACCAGATAGGGGTGGCAGGTTACCTTCACTGCAGAAAATTAGTGTTGGGTAGTTACGAAAATTTGGCAGCTTTCAATCATTTTGAATACATTTTTACAGTGGCAGAATTTGAATTCACAACATCTGAGGTGCTAGCGCAATACCATAACCACACTGCGATATATGTGCGTGCTCGGTCTATGCAGCAGAGCTGGTCTCAAGTTAGTCTTGGGTAATCCTTGCCACTGTACCAAGACCTAACTTTGTTAAGCCTGTGTGGTGGCTGGTGTGCAATGGCCACCACACGTTAAAAAAATCCAAGCACAGGCATCTTCCACCCCTCACGATGTAGTTCTGGATCTGGACTATTAGGTCTTTCATTGAAACACCTGTGAACTCATCCCTTTTTGGCGTGGAAGCAAGTCATCCTCGCTTCAAGGGACTGCCTATGATGATGATGATAACCATTAGTCTCTGTTGCTACTCCACATCCATAACCACTCTGGCTACCATACCCATTGCTAATATGCTGAGATTTGCAATTATAAGCAGAAATTCCAAAAACCTTCCTGAGAGCAGGGAAATCAATGCAAATGCAGACAAATGGATAGATTAGAGTATTTACCTATCAGTGAGATATATCAAAACTGGTTGCAAGGCATGTACAAATTGACAGGTCGGGATTGTTATGTCTTGAATAAAGAATAAGACTAGATACTGCAAGCTCAAAGTAGGGTGTGACCATAGTCCTTTATTACAGATCTCAGAGTGCTTCTCCAGCCTGTGAGGCCTCCTTATATACAGGTGCTCCCAAGGGATTGTGGGATCCCTTGGGACACCAAGGGATAAGCCCTCTGGTGGTTAGACATGGTATTTACAGGTTTACATACATAACAACACTCCTCCCCCCCAAAGTCAATAGTGTAACTATTTACAATGTGAGTTGATCTGTTGATCTGGGGCCTTCCTTTCCCTGGTTGATCGTCTCGATGCAAATGCTGGTGTTGGTGAGTCGTTTGTTGGGCCTTCGCTGGGCTGCTGCGCAGCTGGCCTTGCTGGGCTGCTCGGGGTGGTGAGTCTTGATGGGCTGCTGCGGGTGATGGGTTCTGCTTCGTGGTCAACCGCTGGGTCGGTTGCCACTTGTGTGTGTATTGGAGGGTCGAAAAAGGTAGAGTCTATTGTGGGTTGTTCTGGATAGTCCGTAAATCTGAGTTTGGTTTGGTCCAAGTGTTTCCTGCAGGTGAGTCCATTTGTGAGTTTGACCACAAACACCCTACTCCCCTCTTTGGTCAAAACAGTGCCAGCAAGCCACTTGGGACCTTGTCCATAGTTCAACAACCAAATACAGGATCATTTATTTCAATTTCGCGTGACACATTTGCGCGGTCATGATATGTATTCTGTTGAAGCCGCCTGCTCTCTACCTGTTCGTGTCATCATCATCATCATAGGCAGTCCCTCAGAATCGAGGAAGACTTGCTTCCACGCCCAAAGTGAGTTCTTTGATGGCTGAACAGTCGGATACGAGAGCCACAGACCCTGTTACAGGTGGGACAGACATTCGTCAAGGGAAGGGGTGGGTGGGGCAGGTTTGCTGCATGCTCCTTCCACTGCCTGCGCTTGACCTCTTCACGCGCTTTGCGTTGAGACTCAAAGAGCTCAACGCCCTCCCGGATGCACTTTCTCCACCTCGGGCGGTCTTTGGCCAGGGTCTCCCAGGTGTCAGTGGTGATGTCGCACTTTACCAGGGAGGCTTTGAGGGTGTCCTTATAACGTTTCCGATGCCCACCTTTGGCTCGTTTACCATGAAGGAGCTCCGCATAAAGCATTTGCTTAGGGAGTCTCGTATCTGGCATGCAAACTATGTGGCCTGCCCAGCAAAGCTGATCAAGTGTGGTCAGTGCTTTAATACTGGGGATGTTAGCCTGGACAAGGACACTGATGTTGGTGCGTCTGTCCTCCCAGGGGATTTGTAGGATCTTGCGTAGACATCGTTGGTGATATATCTCCAGCGACTTGAGGTGCCTTCTGTACATCTTCCATGCCTCAGATCCATATAGGAGGGCAGGTATTACTACAGCCTTGTAGACCATGAGCTTGGTGATAGATTTGAAGGCCTGGTCTTCAAACACTCTTTTCCTCAGACGGCCGAAGGCTGTACTGGTGCACTGGAGGTGATGTTGAATCTCCGCATCAATGTCTGCCTTTGTTGATAAGAGGCTCCCGAGATATGTGAAATGGTCCACGTTGTCGAGGGCCACGCCGTGAATCTTGATGATTGGAGGGCAGTGCTGTGCGGCGGGCACAGGCTGGTGGAGGACTTTTGTCTTACGGATGTTAAGCGTAAGGCCCATGCTTTCATATGCCTCAGCGGAGCATGATGGCGAGGAAGATTGAGAAGAGGGTTGGCGCGATGATGCAGCCCTGTTTGACCCCGGTCCGGACGTGAATTGGGTCTGTAATGGATCCGTTGGTAAGGATCACGGCCTGCACGTTGTTGTGAAGCAGGCGAAGGATGTTGACAAACTTTTGGGGGTATCCGAAATGGAGGAGGACGCTCCATAAACCCTCATGGCTGACAGTGTCAAAGGCCTTTGTATGATCGAAAAAGGCCATGTATAAGGGCTGGCGCTGCACCCTACATTTTTCCTGCAGCTGTCACGCTGCAAAGATCATGTCCGTTGTGCCCCGTAGGGGCCGAAATCGGCATTGTGATTCCGGGTGGAAATCCTCGGCCACAGGGAGAAGACGATTGAGCAGAACTCTAGCGACAACTTTCCCAGTGGCTGATAGCAGGGAGATTCCCCTGTAGTTACCGCAGTCGGACTTGTCCCCTTTTAAAAAAAATGGTCACAATCACTGCATCTCTGAGATCTCCCGGCATGCTCTCTTCCCTCCAGATGAAAGAGATGAGGTCATGTATCCGCGCGAACAGCGCCTCTCCGCCATACTTTAGCGCCTCAGCAGGGATTCCATCCGCACCTGTAGCCTTGTTATTCTTGAGCTGTTTTATGGCTTTGCCTACCTCGTGCAACGTTGGAGTTTCACTGAGTTGGTGGCGGGTCGCATGCTGCGGGATGGAGTTGAGAACACTCGAGTTAAAGACAGAGTCTCGATTGAGGAGATCTTCAAAGTGCTCCTTCCACCGGGCCCTGACAACCTCAGTGTCCTTGATGAGTGTTTCCCCGTTCTTGGCCAGGAGTGGGGTGGTGCCTTGGGAGCTTGGACCGTAGGTGGCCTTGACTGCAGTGAAGAATCCTCGCATATTGTGGCTGTCGGCTAGTTATTGTATCTCCTGTGCTTTCGCCATCCACCACCTGTTCTTTAGGTCCCGGGTTTTTTGTTGGACCTGAGCCTTGAGCTGTCTGTAATGTTGTTTTGCAGTTCCCAAGTTGGGCTGTTGCTTGAGGTTCAGAAATGCTTGCGCTTGCGATCTATTAGTTCTTGGATCTTCTGATCATTTTCATCAAACCAGTCCTGATGTTTTCTGGTTGAGTGACCAAGTGTCTCTTCACAGGCACTGGTTATAGAGACCTGGAAGGCAGACCAAGCGCTGCGGGCATTCAGCATCTCAGGATCATCAAGGCATGCCAGGTTAGCTGTGAGGCGCTGGCTGTCTTGGGCTCTCTTAACTGGGTCTTTAAGTGCCCCAGCATTAACATTTTTGCGGAACTGCTTCTGCTATCCCCTCTGCTTTGGGGAAATATTAATGTTGATGATGGATCGGATTAGACGGTGGTCCGTCCAGCAATCATCGGCTCCTGTCATGGTGCGGGTGATGCGCACATCCTTGCGGTCCCTAGCTCGGACGATAACATAGTCAAGCAGGTGCCAGTGTTTGGAGCGAGGGTGTTGCCACCATGTCTTGTATTTGTCCCTCTGACGGAACAGGGTGTTGGTGATGAGTTCATGTTCTGGACATTTTGTCAGGAGTCGGGTACCGCTGGAGTTGGCTTTCCCTACCCCCTCTCTGCCAATCACGTCTCCCCAGAGGGCTGTGTCTTTGCCAACCCTGGCATTAAAGTCACCCAGGAGGATCAATTTATCGCCTGTGGGAACGTGGGAGAAGGATGTCTCAAGGTTGGAATAAAAACCCTCTTTAGCTTCATCCATTGCATCGAGTGTTGGGGCGTATGCACTGATGACTGTGGCACATTGGTTCCGAGATAGGGTAAGACGAAGTGTCATGAGGTGTTCATTAACCCCACAGGGGCAGTCTTTGAGGTGGTCAACCAGCTCATTCTTGACAGCAAAGCTGACTTCATGAAGGCGACGTTCTGCCTCTGGTTTCCCTTTCCAGACGAAGGTGTAACCTCCACCATGTTCCTTCAACTGGCCTTCCCCTGCCCGCCGGGTTTCGCTGCGGGCGGCGATGTCAATGTCAAAACATCTGAGTTCCAGGCCATCTATGGCGTTGCAGCGTTCCGGCCTGTTGCTGTTGGAATTGTCCATGAGGGTCCTGACGTTCCAGGTCCCGAACTTCATACTGACGAAGTGGAAGATGCCTGTGCATGAGTTCTTTTAACGTGGGATGGCCGCTGCACACCGGCAAGCACATGGGCTTCGCTGAGCAAGGTATTGGTCCAGTGGCAAGGGGGTCCAAGACAACTGGAGACCAGGTACAGCTCTATAAGCCTAATTGCCTACGGTGAAGTGTTGACCGCAAGCTCGGCGCCGATTAGCACCATTGATGGTAGATGTCCCGAGGCTTGGTTTGGGGCAGGCATTAGGAAGGTCGCTTCCAAAGTTATTTTAAAAGTTAAAAGTTGATGAAGATTCTCAATTTGTTTAAAAAGTTTCTGAGTTGTTAAAAGTCTAAGATGTAGATCAATAATAGGTTAGAAAAGTTTCCCCAATTGTTTAAAAGTTAAGATTGATTAAAAAAATTTTTTTAGAAGAAGAATTAAGATTCGATTTAAAAAGTTTAAGGTGCAGGGGTCCCTCCGGGTCGACGCAGGAACGGACCGGTACAGGGGTCCCTTTGATAAAAATTAACAATTTATTAAAAAAATTTCTAAAGGTTGTTAAAAAGTCAAAGATGTAGATCAATAATAGGTGTTTAAAATATTTCGATTAAAAGTTTAAAATGTTCGTGTCGATCAGGGTGGACTAACGAGAGCCTTGACTTGAGTGCCCTTTTCATGAGCAGTTCAGCGGGAGGAACCCCCAGTGAGCGAGTGGGGTCTTGTGCGGTAACTAAGCAGGACTCGGGATAAGCGAGTCTGCAGTGGGACTTTAGTTACCCTTTTCAAGCTCTGCTTGATTGTTTGAACTGCTCGTTCTGCCTGACCGTTGGACGCTGGTTTAAATGGGCAGACGTGACATGTTTGATCCCATTGAGGGTCATGAACTTCTTGAATTCGGCACTGGTAATGCACGGCCCATTGTCACTTACAAGGACATCAGGCCGGCCGTGTGTGGCAAACGTAGCCCGTAGGCTTTCAATCCATTTGGAGTAAGCATCTACAACCACTAAAAATATTTTTCCCAAGAATGGGACTGCATAGTCGACATGAACCCTAGACCACGGTTTGGAGGGCCAGGACCATAAACTTAGTGGCGCCTCCCTGGGTGAATTGCTTAAATGGCAATATGTATTACATTTGTGCACACAGAACTCTAAGTCTGCATCAATACCGGGCCACCACACGTGAGATCTGGCTATCGCTTTCATCATTACGATGCCTGGGTGGGTGCTGTGGAGATCACTAATGAAAGTGTCCCTGCCCTTTTTTGGTACAACTACCCGATTACCCCATAGGAAGCAGTCTGCCTGTATAGACATTTAACCTTTGCGCCACTGGTATGGCTTTATTTCAGCCTGCATCTCTAACGGGACACTAGATCAACTCCCGTGGAGCACACAGTTTTTTTACTAAGGACAGCAAGGGGCCCTGGCTCATCCAGGTTCTAATCTGTCGGGCGGTAACGGGTGATTGCCCACTCTCGAATGCTTCCATTGCCATAACTAAATCTGTGGGCTGTGCCATCTCCACCCCTGTGGTGGGCATGGCAGCCTACTGAGAGCATCGGCACAGTTTTCTGTGCCTGGCCTGTGGCGGATGTTGTATGCGGACAGTGTGAGCGCCCATCTCTGGATGCGGGCCGATGCATTCGTATTTATCCCCTTACTTTCAGAAAAGAGGGATATCAGTGGCTTATGATCGGTTTCCAATTCAAATTTGAGCCCGAACAGATATTGATGCATTTTCTTTACCCCATAAACACATGCTAACACTGCTTTTTCGATCATGCTGTAGGCCCTCTCGGTCTTAGACAGACTTCTGGATGCATAAGCAATCGGTTGCAATTTCCCAAATTCATTAGCTTGTTGCAATACACACCCAACCCCGTACAACGACACATCACATGCTAGTACCAACACTTACATGGATCGTACAACACAAGCAATTTGTTTGAACATAACGGCTTCCTAGCTTTCTCAAAGGCATTTTCCTGGCTTTTACCCCATAGCCATTCATCTCCTTTTACGCAGTAAAGAGTGCAGGGGTTCTAACAATGTGCTAAGACCCGGTAAGAAGTTACCAAAATATTTCAGGAGTCCTAGAAACGACCGCAGCTCCATCACGTTCTGTGGTCTTGGTGCGTTCTTGATTGTCTTCGAATCGGTGGGCCTGATGCCGTCCGCCGTGATTCTTTTCCCCAGGAACTCCACTTCAGGCGCCAGGAAAACGCACTTTGAGCATTTTAGCCTGAGCCCTACATGATTAAGCCGATTAAGAACCTCCTCCAGGTTCTGCAGGTGCTCGACAGTGTCCCGCCTTGTAACCAAGAGGTCGTCCTGGAAGACCACGGTGCGCGGGACCAACTTTAGCAAGCTTTCCATGTTCCTCTGGAATATCGCCGCGGCCGATTGAATCCCAAACGGGCATCTGTTGTAAATGAAGAGACTTTGTGCGTGTTGATGCAGGTGAGGCCTTTCGATGATTCCTCCAGTTCCTGTGTCATGTAGGCCGAGGTCAAGTCCAGCTTTGTGAACGTTTTCCCTCCCGTCAGCGTTGCAAATAGGTCATCTGCCTTTGGTAGCGGGTATTGATCCTGCAGTGAGAAACGATTGATCGTTACCGATTGATCACCACAGATTTTGACCGTCTCTCTTAAGGACTGGAACAATCAGACTGGCCCACTCATTGAATTTGATCAGCGAAATGGTGCCCTCTCATTGCAGCCTGTCCAGCTCGATCTCCACCCTCTCTCATCATGTAAGGTACCGCTCTCGCCTTGTGAAGGATGGGTCGCGCCCCCGGAATCAATTGGATCTGCACTTTTGCTCGTTGGAACTTCCCGATGCCTGGTTCGAACAGCGAGGGGAACTTGGTTAGGAACTGGGCACATGAGGTGTCGTCGACGGACGAAAGCACTCAGATGTTGTACCAGTTCCAGCATATCTTTCCCAGCCAGCACCTGCTGAACAGCGTGGGGCCATCGCCTGGTACCACCCAGAGTGGTAACTCGTGCACCGCTCCATCGTAGGAGACCTTTACGGTAGCACTGTTAATTACGGGAATCAGTTCCTTTGTGTACGTTCTAAGTTTAGTACGAATGGGAGTCAGGACTGGCCTTGAGGCCTTGCTGCACTACAATTTATCGAAAGTCTTTTTGCTCATTATGACTGGCTTGCGCCCATGTCCAGCTCCATGGACGCCGGGAGTCCATTTAATTCAACCTTCAGCATTATTAGGGGACACTTTGTGGTAAATTTGTGCACCCCATATACCTCTGCCACCTTGGTCTGAGGCTCTGGTTCGTTGTGATCCACTGTGGATCTGTCCTCCTCTGCAACATGGTGGTTTTCAGGATTAGCAGGGTTTGCAGCTTGCCTGCACATGCGTTGGAGGTGTCCCATTGTTCCACAGCCCTTGCAAACATATCCTTTGAAGCGACATGAATGGAACCGATGATCACCCCCGAAGCGCCAACAAGGTGTTAATGGCCTTGTATTCACCACCCTTGGTGGTGGACTCTGAGTCATCTGCGGATGTGCAGCTGGAGGCGTGTAAGTCCTGCCATGTACATTTCGATTCGAAAACAACGTTACTTTGTTCACAGTACTTGCGGCAGCACTAGTGTGCTGAGAGATTTGTTTGGTATTGTCACTGGTGGCGATAAACGCCTGGGCTATCTCTATGGCTTTACTCAAGGTTGGGGTCTCTACAGTCAAAAGTTTGCGAAGTATTACTTCATGGCCAATGCCAAGTACAAAGAAGCTCCAAGTGTCCTTCAAATTCGCAATGTCCTGCAAGGCACCTTAGCTCGGTGACATAGCTCACCACTTCCTGGCCTTCAGACCTCTTGTACGTGTAGAACCGATACCTCACCATCAGAACGCTTTCCTTTGGGTTTAGATGCTCCCGGACCAGTGTGCACAACTCATCGTGCGACTTGTCTGTGGGTTTCGCTGGAGCGAGCAGGTTTATCATGAGGCCATACGTTGATGCCCCACAAACGGTGAGGAGGATCGCCCTTCATTTGGCAGCGTTCGCTTCTCCTTCCAGCTCATTGGCCACGAAGTATTGGTCAAGTCGCTCCACGAAGGTTTCCCAATCATCTCCCTCCGAAAATTTCTCCAGGATGCCCACAGTTCTCTGCATTATTGCGGTGGGGTTCATCATCTGTATCTCATCGCCAGTTGTTATGTCTTGAATAAAATGTCATACTAGATACTGCAAGCTCAAAGTAAGGTGTGACTGTAGTCCTTTATTACAGATCTCAGAGTGCCTCTCCAGCCTGTGGGGCTTCCTTATATACAGATGCTCCCAAGGGATTGTGGGATCCCTTGGGACTCCAGGCAATAACCCCTATGGTGGTTAGACATGGTATTACAAGTTTACATACATATCAGGGTTTATATTGGTTACCAACTCTGGTTGGACGTATTCCTGGAGAGGTTGCAACAACAATTTGTATTTATATAGCGCCTATAATGTAATGAAAGCTCTCAAGACACAAGAGTATTATGAGACAAAAAAATTTGACACCTTGCCACATAAGGAGAAATTAGGACAGGTGACCAAAAACTTGGTCAAAGAGGTAGCGTCTTGAAGTAGGAAAGTGAGGTAGAGAGGCAGAGAAGTTTAGGCAAGGAATTCCAGGGCTTAGGGCCTAGGCAACAGAAGGCACGGCTGTCAATGGTTGAGCGATTATAACTAGGGAAGCTTAAGAGGGCAGAATTAGAGGAGCGCAGACATCTCCGGGGGTTGTGGGGCTGAAGCAGATTACAGAAATAGGGAGGGGCAATGGATATGGCCATGGAGAGATTTGAAAACAAGGACGAGAATTTTGAAATCAAGGCGTTGCTTAATCGGGAGCCAATGTAGGTTAGCGAGCACAGGGGCGATGGGTGAGCGGGATTTGGTGCGAGTTAGGACAGGGGCAGCCGAGTTTTGGATCACCTCTAGTTTACATAGGGTAGAATGTGGGTTGCCAGCCAGGACTGCGTTGGAATAGTCAAGTCTAGAGATAACAAAGGCATGGATGAGGGTTCCAGCAGCAGATGAGCTGAGGCAAGGGCAGAGACGGGCGGTGTTATGGAGGTGGAAATAGACGGTCTTAGTTATGCTGAGCGAAAACAATGGCTTCGGTCTTCCCAATATTTAATTGCAGAACATTTCTGCTCATCCAGAACTGGATGTCGGTCAAGTAGTCTGACAGTCTGGAGACCATGGAAGGGCCGAGAGAAGTGGTCGTGAGGTAGAACTGGGTGTCATCAGCGTACATGTGGAAACTGATGCCGTGTCTTCGGACGATGTCGCCAAGGAGCAACATGCAGATGAGAAATAGGAGGGGGCCAAGGATAGATCCTTGGGGGAAACCAGAGGTAACCATGCAGGGGCGTGACGAGAAGCCGTTGCAGGTGATTCTCTGGCTACGATTAGATAGCTAAGAATGGAACCAGACGATTGTAGTCCCACCCAGCTGGTGATGGTGGAGAGGCGTTGGAGAAAGATAGAGTGGTGAACTGTGTCAAAGGCTGCAGCCAAGTCAAGAAGTATGAGAAGGGATAGTTTGCCTTTTTCACTGGCGCAAAGGATGTCATTTGTGACTTTGCTGAAAGCCGTTTTAATATTGTCAGGCGCTGAAACTGGATTAGAAAGATTCAAACATAGAATTGCGGGAAAGATGGGCATGGATTGGGAGGCGACAACATGTTCAAGGACTTTAGAGAGGAAAGGGAGGTTAGAGATGGGGCAGTAATTTGCAAGGATGGAGGGATTGAGGGTTGGTTTTTTGAGAAGGGTGATAACCGCAGATTTGCAAGAGAGGGGAACAGTACCTGAGGAGAGAGAACCATTAACAATGTCAGCTACCATGGGAGCCAGAAAAGGAAGTTGGGTCGTCAGCAGTTTGGTGGGTGTAATGTATTTGCTTCATGGGTTCTTTGCTTAAGCATTCATAGCAACACATTGCTATGAAGAACTAGTTGGTTTATTAACAAAGGCTTAACAGTCACTCTACACATTACCAGTTCATCCACTAGATTCACAACTGCATGCCTCATCGTGGATCCCCTAAACCCAACTGGCTGGGGTTTTATTGAGCCTTGTGTACATCACGTGACTGGCTAAGCCACTCACAATTCAACAGCTCTATAAGTATTTTAAATTATAACTTTAAGCCAAGTGCCCCCTTTGGTAAGGGCACTAGAAACCACAACTTCAAAAATGAACTTTAAGGGAACCTTAACAAATCAAATTAAAATTCTGTTCCCTGCTGTAATGATGCACTTCAGTCCCTCCGGTGTCCACCTCTTGCGGAAGGCCACCAGCGTACTGGTAGACACAGCATGCTCCATCTCCAGGAACACCCTGGCACGAATGTAGTCTCGGAAGAGAGGCAGGCAGTCGGGCTGAATGATCCCCTCGACCGCCCGCTGCCTGGACCTGTTAATGACATTGTTGGCCAGGCCCAGGAGAAACCCTATGAGGAGGCCCTCCTGTTATATATGTAAACTTGTATTTACTCTGTACAGCCACCAGCGGGCTCATCCTCTGGAGTACCAAGGGATCCCATAATCCCTTGGGAGCACAGGTATTTAAGGAGGCTTCACAGGTTGGAGAAGCACTCTGGAGACCTGCAATAAAAGACTAAGGTCACACTTTACTTTGAGCTCACAGTGTTCAGTCTGACTCTTTCTCCATACACAACACCTCCGCCAACAGTTCTATAACTATTTTAGTAAAATGTAAATTCAAGCGCCCCCTTTTGGCAAGGGCACTAGAACCCACAAATTTCAAATTAAAATCAAATTAATGCTGGGGGTGATGATGCACTCCAGTCCTTCCGGTGCCCACCTCTCGCGGAAGTCCGCGTGGGTACCGGTGGACACCACGTGCTCCATCTCCAGAAACACCCTGGTGCAAACATAACCGTGGAAGAGAGGCAGGAAGTCGGGCTGAATGACCCCCTCGATCGCCCGTTGCCTAGATCTATTAAAGGCCACCTTGGCCAAGCCCAGAAGCAGTCCTATGAGGAGGCCCGCCGACCTGCCTGTTCCTCTCCGCCAACAGCTCTATAACCCTGTGAGCATATTCACAGGTGTATACATTACAGTGGGAATAGGGTCAAGGGAGCACTAAGTGGGTCTCATGGACAGGATGAACTCGGAGAGGTCATGAAGGGAGATCGGAGAGAAACTGTGAGGTGAGGGCTTGGCAGGGGGGATCCATGGAGGAAGTTTGGCCCAGTGGGCTAGGGGAAGGAAAGGAAGAGGCAGAGGCTGCCGAACGGATGGTCTCAATCTTAGAGACAGAGAAGTTTCATTTTGTAACCTCCTGCTTCTCACCATCCCATTCAGTCACAACAGCCTTTCTTCCCATCTCCAATACTTTTATGACTATTAAATGATGGTGTTCAAAGAAAATTAAAACAACATTTTTTTAATGTCTATGATTTCCTGGGTGGCTCTCAACAATGTCCAAATCCTGGTGACCCTAGGATAATCCTAGAGGGTTGGTAACGATAGGATTACATAGGATACTATTTATTTATTAGGTCTCCAGCCCCTTGTCCTCCAGATACTTGAGCACAATTATCTAGGCTGACACTCCAGTACAGTACTGAGAGAGTGCTACACTGTCGGACGTGCCGTCATCCAGATGAGATGTTAAACTGAGGGCCCGTTTGCCCTCTCAGGTGCAGACGTAAAAAATCCTATGGCACTATTTCTAAGAAGAGCAGGGGAGTTATTCCCGGTGTCCTGGCCAAAATTTATCCCTCGATCAACATCACTAAAAAAAGATGATCTGGTCATTCATTATCACATTGCTGTCTGCAAATTGGCTGCTGTGTTTCCTACATTACAACAGTAACTGCACTTCAAAAATAAGTACTCCATAGACTGTAAAGCACTTTGGGACGTCCTGAGGTCACGAAAGGTGCTATATAAATGCAGGTCTTTCTTTCCCTCCAGCCCTCTAATCTCCTCCAGCCTCACAACCAACCGCCCCCCCCCCCCCCCTGCGCGCCATCCCACCCCGAGATGTCTGGGCTCCTCAAACATTGGTGGCCATGCCTTCTGTTACCTGGGCCCCAAGCTCTTGAACTCCTTGCCTAAACCTTTCTACCTCTCAACCCTCCTTCAAGACACTCCTTAAAACATAGCTCTTTGACCAAGCCTTTGGTCACCTGCGCTAATTTCTACACTTATGCGGCTCGGTGTCGTGTCAATTTTTTTAATCGTTCCTTGGGACGTTTTACTACGTTAAAGGGGCTATATAAATACACGTTGTTGTTGTTGTTGTTGTCACCTCTCTCCCAGCCTTGCTGTCCGCCGGTTGCCCTGGAGACGACGTGATCGGACGTACGTCCGCACGCGCACGCGGGCGGGCCGCGGGGCCTGCCGGGAAGGCTGTGAGGTCCTCCCGCACTCCCGGAGCCTGCGCCCTGCTTCAAGGGATTAACGAGCGCAGGGGGACGGCGCACGCTGCAGAAATGGCGGGGAGCGCCGGGGAATGGTGCCTCATGGAAAGTGATCCCGGAGTTTTCACGGAGCTGATCAAGGGCTTCGGTACGGCTAAACCTTTCACACACCCTCCTTTTCGCGTTGTTTGAGCTGCAGCGGGCGGTCACACGGAGTGAGAGCGATGCCGCCTGTGGCCTGTGTGCTGCAGCCCTGAGCCTGGGGCGAGTTGCAGCCCTGAGCCTGGGGCGAGCTGCAGGGCCACTCATGTTAGTCTCCATTGCAACCTGTCAAAGGGAAAGGAGACATGACCGCCTCTTGAACATCAAATTTAGCAGCAGCACCATCCTGATTTAATATTTCTTCCTAGGCATTTTGTTTCTTTTTGGCTGTAGTAGTTTACCCAGGCCTAACTAGTCCTCGTTACATTTGCTGCTAGCATTGGAACATGTCAATTTAGGCCGAATATTTAAGCTTTCTTTCATCTGGGAACCAGAACTTTTAATCTTGTAAATATTTATCTCTCACACCGATTTCAAGGCCACAGTAAGAAAAAGTTTGATCAGTGTTGTGCCTCATTTATTTGTAAGTGTATATTTTAAATGAAAACTCAAAACAAGTTTAAACTGCTATCCAGATGAATTGACTGACTGACTAAAACGTTTAATTGACAGAACATTGAGTAACCAGTTGATTTATCTTTAAGCCAACACTTTTGAACAAGTACTGTACTATTTCCACCTACATGGTGTCTAATCATGTTGAAATGTCTGCTTCACAATGAATTACTTTCTGCAATCGTGACTGTTATATAGACAAATTATATTTGTATTCTGTGTAACAAGATCAAGAACACTATTAGTGAAGTAAATGTTTTTTATTTTCACTGGCTTATTAACAATGTTTATTTTGCTTAGTGAATTATGCAACATTATTTGCTACTATAAGTATGATTATAAATGCTCACAAGTTACACAATGACCTTCACAAGTGCCAATATAAATAGTATTTCTCGGTTGTTTGGAAATTTTGATATGCCATTTAAACTTACAATGTAGCATTAGAAACACATTATAGAGTGTGTGGGTAAGTGAAATGTTAAAGATAGGCAATTGTCTTTAAGATCATTTGAACATTGCACCAAGCTTATGATCTACAGGGCAGGGAGAAGTACCACCAGCACTGCATCTGCAAGATCCTGCAAATCCACTGGGAGGATAGATGCGCCAGCATCCCCAGCATCAAAGCACTGACCACATTCGACCAGCTCCGTTGGGCGGGCCACATTGTCCGCATACCCAACATGAGACTCCCAAAGCAAGCGCTCTACTCGAAAGCCCTACACGGCAAGCGAGCCCCAGGTGGGCAGAGGAAATGTTTCAAGGACACCCTCAAAGCCTCCTTGATAAAGTGCAATATCCCCACTGTCACCTGGGAATCCCTGGCCCAAGACCACCCTAAGTGAGGAAGAGCATCCGGGAGGGCGCTGAGCACCTCGAGTCTCGTCGCCGAGTGCATGCAAAAACCAAACGCAGACAGTGGAAGGAGCGTGCGGCAAACCAGACTCCCCAGCCACCCTTTCCTTCAACCACTGTCCCACCTGTGACCGAGACTGTAATTCCCGTATTGGACGACACAGTCACCTGAGAATTCACTTTGAGTGGAAGCAAGTCTTCCTCGATTTCGAGGGACTGCCTATGATGATGTTGAATTGGAACATCAAAGCAGTGGTGCACCTTTGTTTTGATGTCCTAATTGCCTCATTTATATAAAGACAAGCAAGTGGAAGAACTCTGTTATGTTAGTGTGGGAAAGGGCTAAATGGAGGTGATGCTTCTCTGTGTAGAAGTAGGAAGAGAAGTCATCTCTGGGCTATTCTCAAAGAAAGAAAGACTTGCTTTTATATGTACATTTATATAGCACCTTTCACGACTACCGGATGTCTCCAAGCACTTTACAGCCAATTAAGTACTTTTTGTAGTGTAGGCACTGCTGTAATGTGGAAAACGCGGCAGCCAAGAAATGGCCCACGAGACACGTCACAAATTGAAGAAAAAAGAAAGACTTGAATTTATATAGCGCCCTTCATGACCACCGGACATCCCAAAGTGCTTTACAGCCAATGAAGTACTTAAAAAAAAAAGTCACTTTTGTAATGTGGCACTTAATTTGCACACAGCAAGCTCTCTCAAACAGCAATGTGATAATGACAAGATAAACTGTTTTTGTTATGTTGATTGAGGGATATATATTGGCCAGGACATCAGGGATAACTCCCCTGCTCTTCTTTGAAAAAGTGCCATGGGATCTTTTACATCCACCTGAACAGGCAGGTTTAACGTCTCATCCGAAAGATAGCATCTCCGACAGTGCAGCATTCCCTCAGCACTGCACTGGAGTGTCATCCTAGGTTTATGTGCTCACGTCTCTGGAGTGGGACTTGAACCCACAACCTTCTGACTCAGAGGTGAGTGTGCTACCCACTGAGCCACAACTGACAGTAAAGTACTTAGCAGCTGGTTGAGTGTGGAATTGATGGAAGCCTGATGGGAATTACAGAGTTGAATATGAATTGGCATCTGTTATACATTTTGGGTCTGCATTCGATATTCTGTCAGGTTCAGTATCGCATGACTCACATCAGGAGCTCTGTGTCCTTTGATGATCACTAATTTCTATTTACTGCTGACCAATTAGATCATATGATAGCATGGCTAGGGGGGCAAGCACCTTATTTTTTTGAACTGGATGTCATTTTGCAATATATCACCAGTTGTGTTTCTCCTTCTAAAAGGCGGCCTGATGAACATTTTAGTGAGGGACCAATTAGAAATTCACAATTTTATGTGAATTAACAGGAATAAATACAGTGGACTTAAACACTTTGAGTAACAACATTACACAACATATCTTTGGTCTCTTAACAGGCTAAATACAACTTTTCTCACTCTTTCTTGTGCTCTCTTTATCTCCTAATCTCTCCCGCTAGGGGAATGGGACAAGCAATGGCAAATGCCATTTAACCTAGATAAATGCAGTGTCATGCATGTAGGTCGGACTCACACAGAATACACTTATCCTTTGCAGGGAATGATACTGAAAGTGGTTGAGGGAGAAAAGGATCGAAGTGTTATTGAGCACAGATCACTGAAGGTTCACAACCAATGCAGAGAAGTCGTAGCCAAAGGAAACAGGGTATTGGGTGTATTAATAAAACCAAAGAACACCATTCTGTCATTATACAGGTCTTTGGTTAGATGTTATATGGAGTACAGCACCCAGTTTTGGTCCCCTCACATGGTAGGTGATATAGTGACCTTGGAAAAGGTTCAAAGGAGAGCTAAAGGGATCATTCCTAGAAAGAACCTTTGGTTACTCAGATACATAGGATTACATAGAATATACGGCACAGAAACAGGTCATTCGGCCCAACCAGTCCATGCCGCCATTTATGCTTCACTCAAGCCTCCTCCTGTCTTATCTAAATCTATCTGCATACCCCTCTGTTCCTTTCTCCCTCATATGCTTGTCCAGCCTCCCCATAAATGCATCTATTCTATTTGTTTCAACCTGTGGTAATGCGTTCCACATTCTCACCACTCTTTGAGTAAAGATGTTTCTTCTGAATTCCCGATTGGATTTCTTGATGACTATCCTATATTGATGGCCTCTAGTTATGCACTTCCCCACAAGTGGAAACATTCTCTCTGTAAACACTCTTATCTAAACCTTTCATAATTTTAAAGACCTATTCGGTCACCCTTCAGCCTTACTTTTTTTCAAGAGAAAAAAAAACACAGCCTGTTCATCCTTTCCTGATATGTATACCTTCGCATCGTTGTAAATCTTCCCTGCACCCTCTCCAGTGCCTCCTATATCCTTTTTATAATATGGCGACCAGAACTGTACGCAGTACTCGAGTGTGGTCTAACCAAGGTTCGATAGAGGTTTAGCATAACTTCTCTACTTTTCTCTCTCGAAATAAACCCTAGTGCTTGGCTGAATTTTTTTTTATTGCCTTTCTGACCTGTGTCACAACTTTTAATGATTTGTGTATTTGTACACTCAGACCCCTTTGTTCCTCTACCCCACCTGGACTCTTGCCCTCCAAGTATTAAGTGACCACCCTATTGTTCCTACCAAAATGTAATACCTCACATTTATCTGTGCTGAACTTCATTTGCCAATTATATGCCCATTCTGCAAGTTTATTGGATGTATAAAAGGTTTATAGATAGGCAGATAGAGCTGGGTCTATTTACTTCAGAGCAGCGTAGAATCAGGGGTGACTTGATAGAGGTATATAAAATAAACGAAAGGGCTGGCTTGCGTGTCTATTGATGGATTATTTCAGTTTGACAGATTGGGGAGGACCAAGGGACATGCATTTAAACAATGCAAAAGTAGGAATAGGCTAGATGTTAGTCCTTTTTTCCCAGAGAAAAGTGAGCCTCTGGAATGCATTGCCAGCTGGTGCGGTGTGTGCTGACCCTCTGTATGCTTTCAAGAGGGAGCAGGACCAGTTCTTGCCTGGGGCAGAGGTCACTTTTTATATAGTAGGTAAGTGGATTAATAGCATACATTTGGCCAATGTGATTGCCTGGACTGGTTTTGATAGCCTGAAGGGGTTGGGGAAGAATTTTCAGAGTTCTGTTCTTTTGTACGCCATGGTTTTTCCCCATTTTTGCCTCTCCCAGGAGATTACATGGTTGCGTGGGAATAGGTAGGAAGTGTACAGTCATGATGCCCCAGGCATTGTAATGTGGGGCAGTCTTAATGGACCAGCTGGTCTTTCCTGTCTGTTATGTTGGTATGGAATGAATAAAAGAAAACTCGAGTATTCTTCAACAAAGTGGTGCTCTCTTTTTTTCAGGGTGTAAAGGTGTTCAGGTGGAAGAAATATGGAGCCTGGAACCAGAAAACTTTGACAAGTTAAAGTAAGTAACCAAACCTGAGTAAAATATAACCTGTAAAACTAGTATTCAATTTCAAAGCGTGCTCGTGTTTCAGCTCTGGTTTAGTTTGACATACAACAAAAAATCAACACAGTAGGTTAAGAGATGATCAATATTGGTGCTAAACAGTGAGGAGGATAGTAACAGACTTCAGGAGGACTTGGACAGACTGTTGAAATGGGCAGACACATGGCAAATACAATTCAATGCAGAGAAATGTGAAGTGTTGCATTTTGGTAGGAAGAATGAGGAGAGGCGATATAAACTAAATGGTACCATTTTAAAGGGGGTGCAGGAACACAGAGACCTGGGGGTGTACGTACACAAATCCTTGAAGGTGGTAGGACAAGTAGAGGAGGTTTTTGAAAAGGCATACGGGATCTTTGGCTTTATAAACCGAGGAAGAGTACAAAAGCAAGGAATCTATGCTAAACCCCGATAAGACACGGGTTAGGCACCAGCTGGAGTACTGTGTCCAATTCTGGGCACCACACTTTAGGAAGGATGTCAAGGTCCCTGGGTGCTGAAGAGATTTACTGGAATTATACTGGGATGTGGGACTTCAGTTACATGAAGAGCCTAGAGTAGCTGGGGCTGTTGTTCTTAGAGCAGAAAAAGTTAAGTGGAGATTACCATCGCCGCATCCCCCACCATCAACATCCTGGGGGTCACCATTGACCAGAAACTTAACTGGACCAGCCACATAAATACTGTGGCAATAAGAGCCGGTCAGAGGCTGGGTAATTTGAAGCCTGTGTCTTGCCTCCTGACTCCCCAAAGCCTTTCCACCATCTACAAGGCACAAGTCAGGAGTGTGATGGAATACTCTCCACTTGCCTGGATGAGTGCAGCTCCAACAACACAAGAAGTTCGACACCATCCAGGACAAAGCAGCCCGCTTGATTGGCACCCCATCCACCAGCTTAAACATTCACTCCCTCCACCACCGGTGCATCGTAGCTGCAGTGTGTACCATTTGTAAGATGTACTGCAGCAACTCGCCAAGGCTTCTTCGACAGCACCTCCCAATGCAGCAACTCGCCAAGGCTTCTTCGACAGCACCTCCCAAACCTGCGACCTCTGCCTCCTAGAAGGACAAGCGTAGCAGGTGCATGGGAGCACCATCACCTGCAAGTTCCCCATCCAAGTTACACACCATCCTGACTTGGAAATATATTGCTGTTCCTTTATCGTCGCTGTCTCCAAATCCTGGAACACCCTTCTTAACAGCACTATGGGAGTTCCTTCACAACAAGGACTTCAATGGTTCAAGAAGGCGGCTCACCACCACCTTCTCGAGGGCAACCAGCGATGCCCACGTCGTAGAATGAATTTAAAAAAAAAGATTTAATAGAGGTGGTCAAAATCTCGAAGGGTTTTGAGGGAGTAAATAACTAAAAACTGTTTGCAGTGGCAGAAGGGGTGGTCACCAGCGGACACAGATTTAAAGTAATTGGCAAAAGAACCAAAGGCGAGATGAGAATTTGGTTTAGAAACATAGAAAATAGGTGCAGGAGTAGGCCATTCGGCCCTTCGAGCCTGCACCGCCATTCAATGAGTTCATGGCTGAACATGCAACTTCAGAACCCCATTCCTGCTTTCTCGCCATACCCCTTGATCCCCCGAGTAGTAAGGACTACATCTAACTCCTTTTTGAATATATTTAGTGAATTGGCCTCAACAACTTTCTGTGGTAGGGAATTCCACAGGTTCACCACTCTCTGGGTGAAGAAGTTTCTCCTCATCTCGATCCTAAATGGCTTACCCCTTATCCTTAGACTGTGACCCCTGGTTCTGGACTTCCCCAACATTCATAAGAACATAACATAAGAATTAGGAACAGGAGTAGGCCATCTAGCCCCTCGAGCCTGCTCCGCCATTCAACAAGATCATGGCTGATCTGGCTGTGGACTCAGCTCCACTTACTCGCCCGCTCCCCATAACCCTTAATTTCCTTATTGGTTAAAAATCTATCTATCTGTGATTTGAATATATTCAATGAGCTAGCCTCAACTGCTTCCTTAGGCAGAAAATTCCACAGATTCACAACCCTCTGGGAGAAGAAATTCCTTTTTAACTCGGTTTTAAATTGGCTCCCCCATATTTTGAGGCTGTGTCCCCTAGTTTTAGTCTCCCCGACCAGTGGAAACAACCTCTCTGCCTCTATCCTGTCTATCACTTTCATTATTTTAAATGTTTCTATAAGATCACCCTCATCCTTCTGAACTCCAATGAGTAAAGATCCAGTCTACTCAATCTATCATAAGGTAACCCCCTCATCTCCGGAATCAGCCTAGTGAATCGTCTCTGTACCCCCTCCAAAGCTAGTATATCCTTCCTTAAGAAAGGTGACCAAAACTGCACGCAGTGTACTCTAGGTGCGGCCTCACCAATACCCTGTACAGTTGCAGCAGGACCTCCCTGCTTGAGTACTCCATTCCTTTCGCAATGAAGGCCAACATTTCATTCGCCTTCCTGATTACCTGCTGCAAACTAACTTTTTGGGATTCATGCACAAGGACCCCCAGGTCCCTCTGCACCGCAGCATGTTGTAATTTCTCCCCATTCAAATAATATTCCTTTTTACTGTTTTTATCCAAAGGTGGATGACCTCACATTTTCCGACATTGTATTCCATCTGCCAAACCTTAGCCCATTCGCTTAACCTATCTAAATCTCTCTGCAGCCTCTCTCTGTCCTCTACACAACCCGCTTTACCACTAATCTTTGTGTCATCTGCAAATTTTGTTACACTACACTCTGTTCCCTCCTCCAGGTCATCTATGTATATTGTAAACAGTTGTGGTTCCAGCACCGATCCCTGCGGCACACCACTAACCACCGATTTCCAACCCGAAAAGGACCCATTTATCCCGACTCTCTGCTTTCTGCCAGCCAGCCAATTCTCTATCCATGCTAATACATTTCCTCTGACTCCGCGTACCTTTATCTTCTGCAGTAAACTTTTGTGTAGCACCTTATCGAATGCCTTTTGGAAATCTAAATACACCACATCCATCGGTACACCTCTATCCACCATGCTCGTTATATCCTCAAAAGAATTTCAGTAAATTAGTTACACATGATTTCCCCTTCATGAAATTTACTCAGTGAGTTATGATGATCTGGAATGCACTGCCTGAAAGGGTGGTGGAAGCAGATTCAATATTAACAATCAAAAGGGAATTGGATAAATACTTGAATGGGGAAAAATTTGTGGGGTTACGTGCAGTGTTTCCTCTTTTTTGGGGGCCCGCATGACCCCTTTAATTGGCTACATGGCCCATTCAAAAATCCACGCATGTGAGGATTTTGCATTTAAAAGCCAGTCAGCCGGCTGCGCGGGGGCTCCAGAGCGCTGCACGTAAAGGGAACATTGGCTATGGGGTGGAGAAATTGGATAGCTCTTTCAAAAAGCACGATGAGCCGAATGGCCTCCTTTTATTCTATGATTCTATGATATTACTAGCTACAGGAATAAAATCTTTGGTATACTTTTCAGAACAGAATTCCTGACATTCTGGTCAACAATTTTGCACCTTAACCTTTCTCCAATTTCCTAGTTTTAATAGGTACTGAAGGTTTTGGTGAGAATTCTTGTTTGATTAGTTGTATGTTTGATGGTGAAACTGCTTAATATAATGGCAATGATTTGTCACACTATTGTGAAAAAGGTAATCTGGCTATTTGCCTCAGTCTCACCTGTTTGTAATGTGTGCTTTGACGCATCAAAGTTATACAAATCGTCGCAACAGGAAGTAAGGTTTGTGGACTTGACGTCCATGGCCTGCACAGTGAATTTTTAATATCCTCTTTGAAAGTGGATATAAATACTATTTGGGCCATGTCAAAAATAAGTTATAAAATCTAACCAAAGCTTTATATCCTTGATTGAACCTTCCTAACATACTCTGGCTTTAGGCTTTTCTAAAATCAATTACAAATGATTTTTTTTGTGAAACTTGCAGTACTGATGCTGTAATCATTAATCCATCTCTGAATTTCAACATGCATCAATGGTATGGCGTACACCACCAGTTTATACAAAAGTGACCAACAATTGAATAAAGTTATCGCATAATATTAAGTGTCCATTATTAAATAGATAAAATGCCCTTGAATGATTGTAATATTGTCATCTGATCTTGATATTCAGGTGACAGTTGTATATATATAAAAAAAACAACTTGACCTTTGCAATTGTGGTTAGTGATCTGGATACATAAGCACATCCATTATTTGAGCATGGAGACCTTTCTGAAGCTTTCAGAACAAAATTTTTCTCATCTCCTGAATATTCCAAAGTAGAACTGGAAAAATTAGTAGAATATTTCATGATTGATTTATGTTCTTGGACCAGCATAGCCAAAAATATACCAGTTTTATTTATTTTTATTGTCCACAGTGCTGTTTTAAGTCCTTGATTTTCCAGTACTCAAGCATTTGAATTACAAATTCTGAACCACTGAACATCCTGCTGTTATATCGCCAAGACTGACACGTACATGCTTTTTTAGTATCTAATTTGCATTTTGTTATAAATATTTCATTGGGAAATACTACAGCCTGATACAAATCAGTACTGCTCAAAATACTAAATTAACGTTGAACTAGAAAGTTACACTCTCTCATGGTGGTTCGATGTGTTCAGCATTTGGTTAATAAAATCAGTTACAGATTCAGAGTTTCGGAATAGGTTTTAACAAATTAACATGCATTTATATTCTTATTTAAAAAAAACTTGGTAAGAAAACTCTCTTTCCAGTGTTCTATGTTTTGACCTACAGTATTTTTGCAATGAGGGAGATTAGACTATAAAGAGCAGCAGATGCAATTTCAAGATGCATTTCAAATTTACATTAGAATAGCTATTGCAGTTCATAGAATGGCCCTGTTGGCTCATTGGGTAAATGTGTCAAGTGGGGAGCCACACAGAAAGGAAAGTTTCACGTTTCTGGTCTTTGTTGTGTCGGTAATTCTGGCAGGAGGTGAGGGGGGTGGGGTTGGGAGAAGTTGTGCTGCAGCAGACCAGAATTCTTGCTCTTGATTGTGGACTGCTAGCTTTTGCTTGAAAGTATGTGGAAGCTATCCGAAGACGGGATCAGGCTGAGCACTCTGTTTTCTGCCACTGTCACAAGTTAAAATCAGTTTATAACTTCAATAAAATAAATATTTCTGGAGGTGGGGGGGAAAGAAAATCATGAAATGTCCCCAGAAAGTTAGCTATTATATGTTAGAATTCCTGAGATTGAGTTGGTTCCATTCCCAGAGCTTGCATTTACCACCCCTCTAGAGGGCTACAACTCTCAGAATTCACCAGTGCTCCTATCAGCATATACTGTAAACGACAGCTCATAAAATGCAGTTTAGGGCTGTCACCTTGGAATGGATGCCACGATGGTGCTTACAAGCAGGAAGTTGTGATGTGCTCTGTAACCGGTTAGTGGTCCATTTGTTATCGATCATTAAAAATCAATCTTGAATAAACATTTCAAGCCTATTGGGACGTCCAGTTCGCTAGTCCTGTTCAGTGATGAAAAAAGCCTGAAAGATAGTAGGCAGTGTTTAAAAACCCAGAATAATCATTATTAGAACAGTTGTAGCCGCCAAAAATGTGTGTTTTATGTATAAAACAGAGTAGGAACAATAGAAAGACATGAACTTTTGAACCAAGTTTGCAGTAACCTTATGGGAAAAATAATTCTGTACAAATGCTTGTCTGTAAGAAAAATGCCATGTGATGCCAAATAATGCTTAAAAATTAAATGTTATGACAACTTGGACTTAACTAATTGAAAGTGGGATATTTTCATGATTCTTCATTTAAAGTCGATGAGACAGATGTACATTCTGATTTTCAAAGAGTTTGTAATGGGAAGGAAAGTAGTACTGTATCGATTTAATTGTTGGTCCTCAGAGTTACATAAATGGAAGTTGTATACCCTGCTGCTCTGGCCAAATTGTGATTTTTGCACACATTCTTTAAGCAAGCCTCTACTAGTAAAAACTAGCATTTTTCATACAAGTCCTGGAACACTTTAACCTCCGATTTAATGTGAGTCGTTTATGTTTTGCTCTATCTAGTAGAGAACCCACATAACAGCCAATGAGTGTGAGAAAGAGTCCGGTAGGTGTATATTTTTTCTTATGTAACGTGATGGTTCATGTAATGATCTACAAAAATATTGTGTGATCGCTTCAATAGTCCTCTTTCTTCCCAGACCAGTTCATGGCCTAATCTTCCTATTCAAGTGGCAGCCGGGAGAAGAACCAGCAGGATCCATTGTCCAGGATTCAAGGCTTGAGAAAATCTTCTTTGCTAAACAGGTAGGCTTAAAGAACAGATTTGAATTAATCTGACACAAAGACAAATTATAATTTAGCTGAAAACCTGTTATAGGTTCATTGCTAAAACAGTTAGTAAGAATTTGTTTTGCAATGACATTTCCAACAACCGGTTACAAAGAAGCATCACAGGGACCAGGGAATTTGGAGAAAACTTGCTGAGACAGAAGGGTAAACGATCTACAAAATAAAGTATGTGATTAGACTGTGAACTCACCGATCCCACAGATATCAGTGATGAGCAGATAAGCTTTGTGAATATGAACCGAATGGATGGACCCCAGCTCCTGCCCTCACTCCACTGATTGATGACGGGGTCAGATTGGCATGGAATACTGACGTCTCAATGGATAATTTCATTGATGCGTTTCTGTCTTTTTGTCTGGTGATTGCATAGTATACATGGCAATAGTTTTTAGCCCCTGTAATTTTCGAGCTGCCAGTGCAAATGAGAGCAAGAAATGCTGATTGTCCATTTGGAAGGTGAAGATTGTCAATTATGCATCAGCTGCATGCCAAATCTCACTTGCCACATAATTGCCAACCTGTCCATCGATTGTAGTCCCCATCTGGGCTGTTCGCATCGGATCTGAGAAATCCAATGGTTTCTAAACTACCTGTATGCACTCAGCAATGCCTGAAGGCACTCTTATGTTCTCACAGGTATGGGAATGAGCCTAGGATTGAATGTATGCAATTCGTGAAGGTCCTCTTGTCCTATGCTGTTCAAAGCATTCCATAGAGCTGAACCGAGGCCCGTTCTTAAATCGACAGCCTGAGAATTCCTTACTGCATGACGGAACCTGACATTTAAATTTTTATTGTATACCCCTAGCATTAGAATTACAGAGGTGAAAAAAAAAACGGGCGCAATTTCCCAACTCTGCCTGATGTTGCTGGGTTCCGAATCTGTGCCCTTTCAAATTATTTTTAAAGTGTGCAAAGTAGCTTGAGCTGAGGGCTGCAGCAGTGTAGTCGCAGTGTCCGTGTGAGTGTTTGACACAAAGCCAGCAATGTGATCTGAATCACATTCACTCCAGGCTAGCATGGGAGCAGAGCAAGTGTGTGCATTGCCCAAGGACAATTGTATAAGCGAGATGGGGCTCGGCTCAGCTCACCTCAATCCCATGCCTTTGTGAACAGATAAGTGCCTTCAGGCATTGCTGAGTGCATACATGCAAGCAGGAAACCGTAACCTTCCTCCCCACTTTGAGAATAGTGTGAATGGAGATTGGGAAAGCTGATGTCTGTGCAAAAAATGGATGGTTGACAATTATGCGTTTGAAAGATGCCCACTGATTTATGGTGGTTTAATAAGTCAAATAAGTTCACTTTTATTTCATGGTTTTGTGGGATTTTTTACCAGTGTTTGGGGATTGTATTCTGAAATTGTATTCATTTTTCTATGAAAATTGCAAATCCGTGGCATGGTTATTAGTTCACTTTAAGAACTCTAAATGCGGTACTATTTTTTTTGATAGACCACCAGTTACTAATTGTCCACCGATGCCATTTTTAACTGACTATTTAGATTTTCCATATCGGCAGTTCTTTGATGACCACTTCCTTTCTATGGAAGGATACCATTTGCTGTGGCTTCCCTCACAGTGGAATGAGATCAGGAAACTCTGAGCAACAACAACAACTTGCATTTATATTAGCACCTTTAACGTAGTGAAGTATTATAAGATAAAAAAAATTGACACCGAGCTGCATAAGTAGAAATTAGTGCAGGTGACCAAAAGCTTGTTTAAAGAGGCATGTTTTAAGGAGCATCTTGTGGAGAGGTTTAGACAGGGAGTTCAAGTTTGGGGCCTAGGCAACAGAAGGCATGGCCACCAATGGTTGAGTGATTATAATCAGGGATGCTGAAGAGAGCAGAATTAAAGGAGTGCAGACATCGGTGGGGGGAGATTATGGAGGGGCGATGCCATGGAGGGATTTGAAAATAAAGATGAGAATTTAGAAATCGAGGTGTTGCTTAATCGTAAGCCAATGTAGATCAGGTCAGCGAGCACCAGGGTCATGGGTGAGCAATGGGATATTGGACCCGAGTCGTCCTTCTCGATAACATTGTGTGTTGCTTTTATTAAAATATTAACACACTCTTCATTTGATCATTGTATAGAATGAGGGCTTCTCTTGACATGTATTTTTTTTTTCTAATTGAATATTTTAAGGTACTACCTTTGGGTAAAGTAATGTCTTATCAGTTTTGTGGGTACCACACAAATTTTAGTACCGTTGGCATCTAATTGTGATTGACACAGGCTGTGTGCTCTGCCTAACCCAGTGATCAAGTTAATATTTATATCTATATGAATGCAATTTTTTTTTCTACCTTTGTTATGCCATTTGGTAAAGATTTCACTTTGATGCAAATGTTGCCGAGGTATCGTTTGGGAGGTATTGTTTCACTGTTTGTTTGACTTTTCCATTATTTCTTTTTCTCTTAAGGTTATCAATAATGCCTGTGCTACACAAGCCATCATCAGTGTGTTACTGAACTGTATCCATCCAGATATAGAACTAGGAGAGACTCTCGGAGAATTTAAAGAATTCTCTCAAAGCTTTGATGCTGCTGTAAGTGTGGCCAACCAGTTCTAATGTCCTTACATGCAGACTGCTTTACTATAGTAATAGGTGAATTTCTTATGTAACTATATGTTAAATATTACTAAGCTTCAGAAATAAATGCACCCTTTTCTAAAATAAACGAGAAACTTTTCAGTAAAAATAACCTAAGTTGACAGTGCATAATACAGATTTTTTTCATTTTAAATGTAACTAGTATCGACCTAGCGAAAAGGGACATTATCGTCTTCAAATTGAGCTTGTCTGGGTCTCAAGATGAAATTGTCCCTCAAGATCTTTAGGAAGCTGTCTGCGTTGTGGAATCATAGGATGTAAGTTCACAGCCATGGTTCCCAGATAGCAAGTTCTCTTTCTTGGTTGCAACATTAGCTGAATGCTTTTCCTACTCGGAAAGAAGGGATGAAATGAATTGACCAGTCAGTTGGACTGTTCTTGTGCATCTCCTGGCATCCAGGCACACACTTAGAAATAAGGTTCTACTGATTTGTTTAGCTGGGAAATTGTCTGTTGCTTATGTAGCTAGAAGGAGAGAGGGAAAAAGTGAAACAAAAATGTAAGAATATGTTTTTTTTAATTTAGAAAGTAGTCCTATTTTTACTCCCTTGTTTTGAATTCCTGACATTTTTATAACTTCTTCTATTTGAATGGACTTCAGAGAGTGCAAATCATCACTAATTCATGTGCCTAATCCCAGCCCAGAGCAGTTCAGTAATGTGAAACAAACATTCAACATTAACTATTTTTAAAACTTTATAATGTAAGACTAAAGCACTCTTTGTACTGACTGTCTTTGTCTTTGATCTTTAAAACAGATGAAAGGCTTGGCACTGAGCAACTCCGAAGTCATTCGACAAGTTCACAATGGCTTTGCCAGGTATGAAGAATTGACATCACGCCCTTTGTTTTCTTACCAGTTTTTCGCAAAGTTGCTCTTAACCTAATCATCCACTTTCCTTACCAGGCAGCAGATGTTTGAGTTTGATGCCAAGACTGCAGGAAAGGAGGAAGATGCATTCCATTTTGTCAGTTACTTCCCCGTCCATGGAAGGTTATACGAACTAGATGGATTAAGAGAAGGACCAATTGACTTGGGTAATGATGATCCTGATGTTTAGCAGGAGCTATTTACCACATTTTGTCATTTTATACATTAATAGCTGAATTCCAACTAAATAGGTCTGCAGATCTCCAGATAGTTCGCTTTGTTGGAACAACAAACTCCACATCTTAAAAAGAACATGTACATAAAGGTTTTGCTTTCCTTGTGCATAATAAACCTGTGATGTAATGTAGCTTTTCAAAGAAATCAACCTACTTTTAACACTCCGACCATCTTCCTTCCCGGCTGAAGATGGTGACATTTGTTGGGATTTGATTTCGCATCAGTGACAGCTCTCTGGTGCTTTGTTAACCATTCTTCACGTGTGAGCTTAGAAAGAAAGAACTTGGATTTCTGCAGTGCCTTTCACCACCTTAAGTGCTTCAGTGTAAATGAACTCTTTTTGCAGTGCAGTCACTGTTCTATAGGCAAATAGCAAGGTTCCACAAACAGCAATGAGATAAATGACCAGATAATCTGTTTTAGTGATGTTCGTTGAGGGACAAATGGTGGCCAGAATATCATCTACTGATCGTCCAATGGGATCTTTTACGCCCACCTGAGCAGACACAGGCCTCAGTTTAATGTCCCATCCGAACGATGCCACCTCCGACAATACAGCACTCCCTTGGTACTGCACTGGATTGTCAGCTGGATGTTTGTCTTTGGAGTGGGGCAGGGAATATCATTGAGGAGACATCACAGTTAAGTCCAATCCTGTTGTCTTACGATATCCAAACTAGTACTTTCCAACAGAATCACTTGATAGCAATTTGGTGTGCTTTTTGTTTGCACCCCTAGCAGAAGGACACTCGTTCCAGTTGTAGCCTCTGCCTCTGCCCCTGACTGAGATCAGCTAATCAGATAGCTTGCTCTCGGCTGTCATTGGTGCCAAGCGCTGTGTGTGACAGTGAGCTAGCAGAGCTTCTCTTGTCTTTTTCTTAACCCCTGCCCTCCCCAATCTCTGCACAGCATGGTTTAGATGGCCTTGGGAAAGTGGATGAAACTTGTCACCCACCACTTCCCAGCAGGTAGTTCAAAGGCTATAATAAAGCTTAATTGGAGAATGATGTACTAAGTAGGGGAAATCCAGTTTCTGCATCTACATAATCTATTTTTAACCTCTAACCAAGTAATTTGCTTATGATTTACAAAAATATTAATTTGATTGAATGAGGGGAATAAATATTGGAATCTTTCTACAGTTAGTGGTACTGACAAGCATTACTGAATCAGAATGTGGATATATAGAAGATACACTGGAATATGATTTGTATCCTACAATTGGACTGAGCCGACAACTCATCAGCAACAAAGTCACAAGTGTGTGGTGCTCAGCACCATGATTGCGATAAAGATTATATCCCATATTGCCTCGTGATGCATTCTGTTTATGCCACCTTAGATCAGCAACTACATCGATAAATGTTAGATGCAAATTTTAACTTTATACAGGAACTATTTTGCCCAACCGTGGAATGGGTTTGATGATGTAAACTCTTCCCCTCACCGTGCCACCTGTTCTCATTGCCATACCATTGCCATGAAATGCAAAAGATATTTCACGCCATAATTACTTTTCTGTGATCATAGCATTATTTCATTGTCCACCGTATTGATAGTAACATTTCTAAAACTTGGAGATGGGTGGAAATGAAGAATAAAGTAATTATTTTTATTAGTATTTTATATTCTAATAGGGCCCTAATGCAATAAACCCCATGTACAGTTGTAAAAGTCTAACATTTCGCAACAATTTCACTATTTGGTATCTCACTGGTGCTTTCAGTTCCCTGGTATTGTTTTACTAGCCACTAGGATATGTGCAACACCAAAAGTATCATCTAGTCATCTAGTATGATTAAAGCTGTGGAAGCAAAGATGTGTCTTCAGGTTGGATCTAGGATACTAGTCTTCCAGGAAACACCAGTGGGTTTTGGGGGGGGCGGTTGGGGGGGGGGGGGTTGGGAAGGGGGGAGGGGGGGGAAGGAGGGAAGGGGGGGTTGCGAAGGGGGGGAGGGGAGGGGGTTGCGAAGGGGGGAGGAGGAGAGGGGGTTGAGAAGGGGGGGAGGAGGGGGAGTGCGAGGGGGGGAGTGCGAGGGGAGGGAGTGCGAGGGGAGGGAGTGCGAGGGGGGGGGGGGAGTGCGAAGGGGGGAGGAGGAGGAGGAGGAGGAGGGGGAGGGAGGAGGAGGGAAGAGGGGGAGGAGGGGGAGGGAAGAGGAGGGGGAGGGGGAAGAGGGAAGAGGAGGAGGAGGGGGGAGGGGGGAAGAGGAGGAGGAGAAGGGGGGAAGAGGAGGAGGAGGAGAGGGAGGAGGAGGAGGAGGAGAGGGGGGAAGGAGGAGGAGGAGGGGGAGGAGGAGGAGGGCGGGGG